>NC_069503.1:973146873-973206873 GCF_027579735.1 Bombina bombina
ACAATCATCCAGAGTCGCTAAAACCTCCCTAAGTAACAGGCGGAGGTGTTCAAGCTTAAATTTAAAAGACATGACGTCCGAATCAGTCTGAGGTAACATACTTCCTGGGTCTGAAAGTTCTCCCTCAGACAATAATTCCCTGACCCCCAACTCAGAGCCCTGTGAGGGTATATCGGAAATAGCCAACAAAGCAGCAGAGGATTCAGTATGTACATTAATACCTGACCTACTGCGTTTACCCTGTAACACTGGTAATTTAGATAATACCTCTGTAAGGGTAGTTGACATAACTGCAGCCATCTCCTGCAGAGTAAAAGAATTAGACACACTTGATGTACTTGGCGTCACTTGTGTGAGCGTTAAAGGTTGTGACACTTGGGGAGAATTAGATGGCATATCATGATTCTTTTCAGACTGAGAATCATCCTTAGGCACACTTTCTTTACCTTAAATATGCTTTTTACATCGTAAGGCCCTTTCAGTACAAGAGGTACACAAAGTAATAGGGGGTACCACAATGGCTTCTAAACACATAGAGCGATTAGATTCCTCAATGTCAGACATGTTGAACAAATTAGCAATAACCACAATAGTCGTAAATCACCTTATTTATTGATTTAAAACACTTTTGAAAAATGTGTAATGCGCCTTTAAGAAATAAAAAGCGCACAATTTTTCTCAGATTGTCAAAAAACGTTAATAAATGTTACACAATTAAATATTTATATTCAATTGGCCCAAAAATTATTGCACCCTTTAAGGAAAATGGAAATTTACCCTTCAAAAGACATTTTTAAGCAAAAAAATATGTTTGACTGAAAAATGACCCCTGCAGCTGTGGCGCCTACCTGCCCCCAAGGTACTGCAGAAAAGACTCAACAACGATCCGGTGAACAGAATAGAAGTCTAGGCCCCACCGGAGCAAATGCCTGCTGCCTTCACAGTCAGAATCAACTGCGCGTCTGAGCGCGAGAAATAGGCCCCGTCCCTCAAGGACGTTGTGCTAATAGTCTGAACAACCGCATGGGAAGCGGTCTGAAAACAAGCCATGTGGTCCCTTTGAAAATAAACTTGCAGCCCTTGTTAATAAACTATAATTACTCAAGCTGCCTCTCCCAGTGTCAAGCCCCATATAGTATAACGTTATATGTTAGGCAATATGAACAAACATAGGTCTCTCAGTAACACCCTCAGTGTACAGGTCTACTGCTTACCCTTTCCCTTGCAGGGAAAAAATGTCAGCCAGCTCTGATATACCAAGTCTCCTCAGAATAAAAGAATGAACATACCTCAATGCTGCTTGTAGCATGACACCGTTCTCTACACTGAAGATTTCTCTTGCACTACCTTCAGATGCTCTGTGGGAACCAATATGGACCTTAGTTACATCTAGGGATGCACCGAAATTTCGGCCGCAGAAAGTTTCGGCCGAAAATGGCATTTTTGGCTATTTCGGTTTTCGTTTTTTTAGCCTGTTATTTTCTGTAAAATTATTGTGTAGCATGTTTCAAATTTGATGCTAGCCTAGAGCTGCTGTTTAAGTTTATTACTTGATTTACTGTTCTGCATATAATGAGTTTTCTAGGACTATACTTTATTTGGATAATTAGTAAAAAAACAACAACATAATTTATGTAAGAACTTACCTGATAAATTCATTTCTTTCATATTAGCAAGAGTCCATGAGCTAGTGACGTATGGGATATACATTCCTACCAGGAGGGGCAAAGTTTCCCAAACCTCAAAATGCCTATAAATACACCCCTCACCACACCCACAATTCAGTTTAACGAATAGCCAAGAAGTGGGGTGATAAAAAAGTGCGAAAGCATATAAAATAAGGAATTGGAATAATTGTGCTTTATACAAAAATCATAACCACCCCAAAAAAAGGGCGGGCCTCATGGACTCTTGCTAATATGAAAGAAATGAATTTATCAGGTAAGTTCTTACATAAATTATCTTTTCTTTCATGTAATTAGCAAGAGTCCATGAGCTAGTGACGTATGGGATAATGATTACCCAAGATGTGGATCTTTCCACGCAAGAGTCACTAGAGAGGGAGGGATAAAATAGAGACAGCCAATTCCTGCTGAAAATAATCCACACCCAAAATAAAGTTTAATGAAAAAACATAAGCAGAAGATTCAAACTGAAACCGCTGCCTGAAGTACTTTTCTACCAAAAACTGCTTCAGAAGAAGAAAATACATCAAAATGGTAGAATTTAGTAAAAGTATGCAAAGAGGACCAAGTTGCTGCTTTGCAAATCTGATCAATCGAAGCTTCATTCCTAAACGCCCAGGAAGTAGAAACTGACCTAGTAGAATGAGCTGTAATCCTTTGAGGCGGAGTTTTACCCGACTCAACATAGGCAAGATGAATTAAAGATTTCAACCAAGATGCCAAAGAAATGGCAGAAGCTTTCTGGCCTTTTCTAGAACCAGAAAAGATAACAAATAAACTAGAAGTCTTTCAGAAAGACTTAGTAGCTTCAACATAATATTTCAAAGCTCTAACAACATCCAAAGAATGCAATGATTTCTCCTTAGAATTCTTAGGATTAGGACATAATGAAGGAACCACAATTTCTCTACTAATGTTGTTAGAATTCACAACTTTAGGTAAAAATTCAAAAGAAGTTCGCAACACTGCCTTATCCTGATGAAAAATCAGAAAAGGAGACTCACAAGAAAGAGCAGATAATTCAGAAACTCTTCTGGCAGAAGAGATTGCCAAAAGGAACAAAACTTTCCAAGAAAGTAATTTAATGTCCAATGAATGCATAGGTTCAAACGGAGGAGCTTGAAGAGCCCCCAGAACCAAATTCAAACTCCAAGGAGGAGAAATTGACTTAATGACAGGTTTTATACGAACCAAAGCTTGTACAAAACAATGAATATCAGGAAGATTAGCAATCTTTCTGTGAAAAAGAACAGAAAGAGCAGAGATTTGTCCTTTCAAAGAACTTGCGGATAAACCTTTATCTAAACCATCCTGAAGAAACTGTAAAATTCTCGGAATTCTAAAAGAATGCCAAGAAAAATGATGAGAAAGACACCAAGAAATATAAGTCTTCCAGACTCTATAATATATCTCTCTGGATACAGATTTACGAGCCTGTAACATAGTATTAATCACAGAGTCAGAGAAACCTCTTTGACCAAGAATCAAGCGTTCAATCTCCATACCTTTAGATTTAAGGATTTGAGATCCTGATGGAAAAAAGGACCTTGCGACAGAAGGTCTGGTCGTAGCGGAAGAGTCCACGGATGGCAAGAGGCCATCCGGACAAGATCCGCATACCAAAACCTGTGAGGCCATGCCGGAGCTACCAGCAGAACAAACGAGCATTCCTTCAGAATCTTGGAGATTACTCTTGGAAGAAGAACTAGAGGCGGAAAGATATAAGCAGGATGATACTTCCAAGGAAGTGATAATGCATCCACTGCTTCCGCCTGAGGATCCCGGGATCTGGACAGATACCTGGGAAGTTTCTTGTTTAGATGAGACGCCATCAGATCTATTTCTGGAAGCTCCCACATTTGAACAATCTGAAGAAATACCTCTGGGTGAAGAGACCATTTGGCGACTGAGATAATCCGCTTCCCAATTGTCTATACCTGGGATATGAACCGCAGAGATTAGACAGGAGCTGGATTCCGCCCAAACCAGAATTCGAGATACTTCTTTCATAGCCAGAGGACTGTGAGTCCCTCCTTGATGATTGATGTATGCCACCGTAGTGACATTGTCTGTCTGAAAACAAATGAACGATTCTCTCTTCAAAAGAGGCCAAGACTGAAGAGCTCTGAAAATTGCACGGAGTTCCAAAATATTGATCGGTAATCTCACCTCCTGAGATTCCCAAACTCCTTGTGCCGTCAGAGATCCCCACACAGCTCCCCAACCTGTGAGACTTGCATCTGTTGAAATTACAGTCCAGGTCGGAAGCACAAAAGAAGCCCCCTGAATTAAACGATGGTGATCTGTCCACCACGTTAGAGAGTGTCGTACAATCGGTTTTAAAGATATTAATTGAGATATCTTTGTGTAATCCTTGCACCATTGATTCAGCATACAGAGCTGAAGAGGTCGCATGTGAAAACGAGCAAAGGGGATCGCGTCCGATGCAGCAGTCATAAGACCTAGAATTTCCATGCATAAGGCTACCGAAGGGAATGATTGTGACTGAAGGTTTCGACAAGCTGAAATCAATTTTAGACATCTCTTGTCTGTTAAAGACAGAGTCATGGACACTGAATCTATCTGGAAACCCAGAAAGGTTACCCTTGTCTGAGGAATCAATGAACTTTTTGGTGAATTGATCCTCCAACCATGATCTTGAAGAAACAACACAAGTCGATTCGTATGAGATTCTGCTAAATGTAAAGACTGAGCAAGTACCAAGATATCGTCCAAATAAGGAAATACCACAATACCCTGTTCTCTGATTACAGACAGAAGGGCACCGAGAACCTTTGTAAAAATTCTTGGAGCTGTAGCTAGGCCAAACGGCAGAGCCACAAACTGGTAATGCTTGTCCAGAAAAGAGAATCTCAGGAACTGATAATGATCTGGATGAATCGGAATATGCAGATATGCATCCTGTAAATCTATTGTGGACATAAAATGCCCTTGCTGAACAAAACGCAAGATAGTCCTTACAGTTACCATTTTGAACGTTGGTATCCTTACATAACGATTCAATATTTTTAGATCCAGAACTGGTCTGAAGGAATTCTCCTTCTTTGGTACAATGAAGAGATTTGAATAAAACCCCATCCCCTGTTCCAGAACTGGAACTGGCATAATTACTCCAGCCAACTCTAGATCTGAAACACAATTCAGAAATGCTTGAGCTTTCACTGGACTTACTGGGACACGGGAAAGAAAAAATCTCTTTGCAGGAGGTCTCATCTTGAAACCAATTCTGTACCCTTCTGAAACAATGTTCTGAATCCAAAGATTGTGAACAGAATTGATCCAAATTTCCTTGAAAAAACGTAACCTGCCCACTACCAGCTGAGCTGGAATGAGGGCCGCACCTTCATGTGGACATAGAAGCAGGCTTTGCCTTTCTAGAAGGCTTGGATTTATTCCAGACTGGAGATGGTTTCCAAACTCAAACTGCTCCTGAGGATGAAGGATCAGGCTTTTGTTCTTTGTTGAAACGAAAGGAAAGAAAACGATTATTAGCCCTGTTTTTACCCTTAGATTTTTTATCCTGTGGTAAAAAAGTTCCTTTCCCACCAGTAACAGTTGAGATAATAGAATCCAACTGAGAACCAAATAATTTGTTACCCTGGAAAGAAATGGAAAGTAGAGTTGATTTAGAAGCCATATCAGCATTCCAAGTTTTAAGCCATAAAGCTCTTCTAGCTAAAATAGCTAGAGACATAAACCTGACATCAACTCTGATAATATCAAAAATGGCATCACAGATAAAATTATTAGCATGCTGAAGAAGAATAATAATATTATGAGAATCATGATCTGTTACTTGTTGCGCTAAAGTCTCCAACCAAAAAGTTGAAGCTGCAGCAACATCAGCCAAAGATATAGCAGGTCTAAGAAGATTACCTGAACACAGATAAGCTTTTCTTAGAAAGGATTCAATTTTCCTATCTAAAGGATCTTTAAACGAAGTACCATCTGACGTAGGAATAGTAGTACGTTTAGCAAGGGTAGAAATAGCCCCATCGACTTTAGGGATTTTGTCCCAAAATTCTAATCTGTCAGACGGCACAGGATATAATTGCTTAAAACGTTTAGAAGGAGTAAATGAATTACCCAATTTATCCCATTCTCTGGAAATTACTTCAGAAATAGCATTAGGAACAGGAAAAACTTCTGGAATAACCACAGGAGATTTAAATACCTTATCTAAACGTTTAGAATTAGTATCAAGAGGACCAGAATCCTCTATTTCTAAAGCAATTAGTACTTCTTTAAGTAAAG
The DNA here is from genome assembly GCF_027579735.1 of Bombina bombina. Classification (NCBI taxonomy): domain Eukaryota; kingdom Metazoa; phylum Chordata; class Amphibia; order Anura; family Bombinatoridae; genus Bombina; species Bombina bombina. The sequence continues at coordinate 973,152,834 of NC_069503.1, forward strand.
AACGAATAAATTCCATTTTAAATAAATATGAAGATTTATCAGCATCAATCTCTGAGACAGAATCCTCTGAACCAGAAGAGTCATCAGAATCAGAATGATGATGTTCATTTAAAAATTCATCTGTAGAGAGAGAAGTTTTAAAAGATTTTTTATGTTTACTAGAAGGAGAAATAACAGACATAGCCTTCTTGATGGATTCAGAAACAAAATCTCTTATGTTATCAGGAACATTCTGTACCTTAGATGTTGAGGGAACTGCAACAGGCAATGGTACATTACTAAAGGAAATATTATCTGCTTTAACAAGTTTGTCATGACAATTAATACAAACAACAGCCGGAGGAATAGCTACCAAAAGTTTACAGCAGATACACTTAGCTTTGGTAGTTCCAGCACTAGACAGCGATTTTCCTGAAGTATCTTCTGACTCAGATGCAACGTGAGACATCTTGCAATATGTAAGAGAAAAAAACAACATATAAAGCAAAATTGATCAAATTTCTTAAATGACAGTTTCAGGAATGGGAAAAAATGCCAAATAAACAAGCTTCTAGTAACCAGAAGCAAAGAAAAAATGAGACTGAAATAATGTGGAGACAAAAGCGACGCCCATATTTTTTGGCGCCAAATAATACGCCCACATTGTTTGGCGCCTAAATGCTTTTTGGCGCCAAAAATGACGCCACATCCGGAACGCCGACATTTTTGGCGCAAAAGGACGTCAAAAAATGACGCAACTTCCGGCGACACGTATGACGCCGGAAACAGAAAAGATTTTTTGCGCCAAAAAAGTCTGCGCCAAGAATGACGCAATAAAATGAAGCATTTTCAGCCCCCGCGAGCCTAACAGCCCACAGGGAAAAAAAGTCAAATTTTTAAGGTAAGAAAAAATGATCGATTCAAATGCATTATCCCAAATATGAAACTGACTGTCTGAAAATAAGGAATGTTGAACATTCTGAGTCAAGGCAAATAAATGTTTGAATACATATATTTAGAACTTTATAAATAAAGTGCCCAACCATAGCTTAGAGTGTCACAGAAAATAAGATTTACTTACCCCAGGACACTCATCTACATGTTTGTAGAAAGCCAAACCAGTACTGAAACGAAAATCAGCAGAGGTAATGGTATATAAATAAGAGTATATCGTCGATCTGAAAAGGGAGGTAAGAGATGAATCTCTACGACCGATAACAGAGAACCTATGAAATAGACCCCGTAGAAGGAGATCACTGCATTCAAATAGGCAATACTCTCCTCACATCCCTCTGACATTCACTGCACGCTGAGAGGAAAACCGGGCTCCAACTTGCTGCGGAGCGCATATCAACGTAGAATCTAGCACAAACTTACTTCACCACCTCCATAGGAGGCAAAGTTTGTAAAACTGAATTGTGGGTGTGGTGAGGGGTGTATTTATAGGCATTTTGAGGTTTTGGAAACTTTGCCCCTCCTGGTAGGAATGTATATCCCATACGTCACTAGCTCATGGACTCTTGCTAATTACATGAAAGAAAATATAATTCTGTTACATAGAACTAAATGATGAATAATACAGTATATTGATATTTATAATTGTTTTAAGTAAGGATGCACCATAATTAATAAGTGCATCTTGGATTTTCGGATTCGGTTTCGGTCCAGAATTTCCATTTCGGTGAAAATCTTCTTCTCATATCTCCCTGAGGAAAACAGTACTCACCGGTATGATTTAAAATAAAAAACTTCTTGATTGAAGAATCTAAAACTAACACCTCGCTTTACCTCTTCCTATTACTAACACAGGCAAAGAGAATGACTGGGGGTGGAGGGAAGGGAGGAGCTATATATATACAGCTCTGCTGTGGTGCTCTTTGCTACTTCCTGTTAGCAAGAGGTTAATATCCCACAAGTAAGGATGAAATCCGTGGACTCGTCATATCTTTGTAAAAGAAATATAATGTAGCTATTGGGTGGTTAATAAGTAAGACGTGCATAATCTTAGAGCAATACAGTTCAATCAAATACAGAGCAGAATATCAAGTACTTCCCTCGCTCCCCCCCCACTCAAAAAAAAAAAAATGGAGTTACTTTTGCTTTATCATATGGTAAATACAAACATCATTTTTCCTTTTAGAAACTTTGAATATTTTCATAGCTGGATGTTAGAAAGGAATTTGGTGTTTTGACTCGAGATGGACAGAGGCATTTTTTTCTCTCTCTGGGGAGGTTAAAGGAGTCCTTTTAACTACTTTATTTGTTTGTTTTGTTGATCTTAATTTTGAAATGTTTTTTCTTCTTTATGGATTGCTAAAGTTGTTCTTTCAAGAAAAACAGAATTTATGTTTACCTGATAAATTACTTTCTCCAACGGTGTGTCCGGTCCACGGCGTCATCCTTACTTGTGGGATATTCTCTTCCCCAACAGGAAATGGCAAAGAGCCCAGCAAAGCTGGTCACATGATCCCTCCTAGGCTCCGCCTACCCCAGTCATTCGACCGACGTAAAGGAGGAATATTTGCATAGGAGAAACCATATGATACCGTGGTGACTGTAGTTAAAGAAAATAAATTATCAGACCTGATTAAAAAACCAGGGCGGGCCGTGGACCGGACACACCGTTGGAGAAAGTAATTTATCAGGTAAACATAAATTCTGTTTTCTCCAACATAGGTGTGTCCGGTCCACGGCGTCATCCTTACTTGTGGGAACCAATACCAAAGCTTTAGGACACGGATGAAGGGAGGGAGCAAATCAGGTCACCTAAATGGAAGGCACCACGGCTTGCAAAACCTTTCTCCCAAAAATAGCCTCAGAAGAAGCAAAAGTATCAAACTTGTAAAATTTGGTAAAAGTGTGCAGTGAAGACCAAGTCGCTGCCTTACATATCTGATCAACAGAAGCCTCGTTCTTGAAGGCCCATGTGGAAGCCACAGCCCTAGTGGAATGGGCTGTGATTCTTTCAGGAGGCTGCCGTCCGGCAGTCTCATAAGCCAATCTGATGATGCTTTTAATCCAAAAAGAGAGAGAGGTAGAAGTTGCTTTTTGACCTCTCCTTTTACCAGAATAAACAACAAACAAGGAAGATGTTTGTCTAAAATCCTTTGTAGCATCTAAATAGAATTTTAGAGCGCGAACAACATCCAAATTGTGCAACAAACGTTCCTTCTTTGAAACTGGATTCGGACACAAAGAAGGCACGACTATCTCCTGGTTAATGTTTTTGTTAGAAACAACTTTCGGAAGAAAACCAGGTTTAGTACGTAAAACCACCTTATCTGCATGGAACACCAGATAAGGAGGAGAACACTGCAGAGCGGATAATTCTGAAACTCTTCTAGCAGAAGAAATTGCAACCAAAAACAAAACTTTCCAAGATAATAACTTAATATCAACGGAATGTAAGGGTTCAAACGGAACCCCCTGAAGAACTGAAAGAACTAAATTGAGACTCCAAGGAGGAGTCAAAGGTTTGTAAACAGGCTTGATTCTAACCAGAGCCTGAACAAAGGCTTGAACATCTGGCACAGCTGCCAGCTTTTTGTGAAGTAACACAGACAAGGCAGAAATCTGTCCCTTCAAGGAACTTGCAGATAATCCTTTCTCCAATCCTTCTTGAAGAAAGGATAGAATCTTAGGAATTTTTACCTTGTCCCAAGGGAATCCTTTAGAATCACACCAACAGATATATTTTTTCCATATTTTGTGGTAAATTTTTCTAGTTACAGGCTTTCTGGCCTGAACAAGAGTATCAATAACAGAATCTGAGAACCCTCGCTTTGATAAGATCAAGCGTTCAATCTCCAAGCAGTCAGTTGGAGTGAGACCAGATTCGGATGTTCGAACGGACCTTGAACAAGAAGGTCTCGTCTCAAAGGTAGCTTCCATGGTGGAGCCGATGACATATTCACCAGGTCTGCATACCAAGTCCTGCGTGGCCACGCAGGAGCTATCAAGATCACCGATGCCCTCTCCTGATTGATCCTGGCTACCAGCCTGGGGATGAGAGGAAACGGCGGGAATACATAAGCTAGTTTGAAGGTCCAAGGTGCTACTAGTGCATCTACTAGAGTCGCCTTGGGATCCCTGGATCTGGACCCGTAGCAAGGAACCTTGAAGTTCTGACGAGAGGCCATCAGATCCATGTCTGGAATGCCCCACAGTTGAGTAATTTGGGCAAAGATTTCCGGATGGAGTTCCCACTCCCCCGGATGTAATGTCTGACGACTCAGAAAATCCGCTTCCCAATTTTCCACTCCTGGGATGTGGATAGCAGACAAGTGGCAGGAGTGAGTCTCCGCCCATTGAATGATTTTGGTCACTTCTTCCATCGCCAGGGAACTCCTTGTTCCCCCCTGATGGTTGATGTACGCAACAGTCGTCATGTTGTCTGATTGAAACCGTATGAACTTGGCCTTTGCTAGCTGAGGCCAAGCCTTGAGAGCATTGAGTATCGCTCTCAGTTCCAGAATATTTATCGGTAGAAGAGATTCTTCCCGAGACCAAAGACCCTGAGCTTTCAGGGGTCCCCAGACCGCGCCCCAGCCCATCAGACTGGCGTCGGTCGTGACAATGACCCACTCTGGTCTGCGGAAGCTCATCCCCTGTGACAGGTTGTCCAGGGACAGCCACCAACGGAGTGAATCTCTGGTCCTCTGATTTACTTGTATCGTCGGAGACAAGTCTGTATAGTCCCCATTCCACTGACTGAGCATGCACAGTTGTAATGGTCTTAGATGAATGCGCGCAAAAGGAACTATGTCCATTGCCGCTACCATCAAACCTATTACTTCCATGCCCTGCGTTATGGAAGGAAGAGGAACGGAATGAAGTATTTGACAATAGTTTAGAAGTTTTGTTTTTCTGGCCTCTGTCAGAAAAATCCTCATTTCTAAGGAGTCTATTATTGTTCCCAAGAAGGGAACCCTCGTTGACGGAGATAGAGAACTCTTTTCTACGTTCACTTTCCATCCGTGAGATCTGAGAAAGGCCAGGACAATGTCCGTGTGAGCCTTTGCTAGAGGAAGGGACGACGCTTGAATCAGAATGTCGTCCAAGTAAGGTACTACTGCAATGCCCCTTGGTCTTAGCACCGCTAGAAGGGACCCTAGTACCTTTGTGAAAATCCTTGGAGCAGTGGCTAATCCGAACGGAAGTGCCACGAACTGGTAATGCTTGTCCAGGAATGCGAACCTTAGGAACCGATGATGTTCCTTGTGGATAGGAATATGTAGATACGCATCCTTTAAATCCACCGTGGTCATGAATTGACCTTCCTGGATGGAAGGAAGAATTGTTCGAATGGTTTCCATTTTGAACGATGGAACCTTGAGAAACTTGTTTAGGATCTTGAGATCTAAGATTGGTCTGAACGTTCCCTCTCTTTTGGGAACTACAAACAGATTGGAGTAGAACCCCATCCCTTGTTCTCCTAATGGAACAGGATGAATCACTCCCATTTTTAACAGGTCTTCTACACAATGTAAGAATGCCTGTTTTTTTATGTGGTCTGAAGACAATTGAGACCTGTGGAACCTCCCCCTTGGGGGAAGCCCCTTGAATTCCAGAAGATAACCTTGGGAGACTATTTCTAGCGCCCAAGGATCCAGAACATCTCTTGCCCAAGCCTGAGCGAAGAGAGAGAGTCTGCCCCCCACCAGATCCGGTCCCGGATCGGGGGCCAACATCTCATGCTGTCTTGGTAGCAGTGGCAGGTTTCTTGGCCTGCTTTCCCTTGTTCCAGCCTTGCATTGGTCTCCAGGCTGGCTTGGCTTGAGAAGTATTACCCTCTTGCTTAGAGGACGTAGCACTTGGGGCTGGTCCGTTTCTACGAAAGGGACGAAAATTAGGTTTATTTTTGGCCTTGAAAGACCTATCCTGAGGAAGGGTGTGGCCCTTGCCCCCAGTGATATCAGAGATAATCTCTTTCAAGTCAGGGCCAAACAGCGTTTTCCCCTTGAAAGGAATGTTAAGCAATTTGTTCTTGGAAGACGCATCCGCTGACCAAGATTTTAACCAAAGCGCTCTGCGCGCCACAATAGCAAACCCAGAATTTTTCGCCGCTAACCTAGCCAATTGCAAAGTGGCGTCTAGGGTGAAAGAATTAGCCAATTTGAGAGCACGGATTCTGTCCATAATCTCCTCATAAGAAGGAGAATTACTAGTGATCGCCTTTTCTAGCTCATCGAACCAGAAACACGCGGCTGTAGTGACAGGGACAATGCATGAAATTGGTTGTAGAAGGTAACCTTGCTGAACAAACATCTTTTTAAGCAAACCTTCTAATTTTTTATCCATAGGATCTTTGAAAGCACAACTATCTTCTATGGGTATAGTGGTGCGTTTGTTTAGAGTAGAAACCGCCCCCTCGACCTTGGGGACTGTCTGCCATAAGTCCTTTCTGGGGTCGACCATAGGAAACAATTTTTTAAATATGGGGGGAGGGACGAAAGGTATACCGGGCCTTTCCCATTCTTTATTTACAATGTCCGCCACCCGCTTGGGTATAGGAAAAGCTTCGGGGGGCCCCGGTACCTCTAGGAACTTGTCCATTTTACATAGTTTCTCTGGGATGACCAAATTCTCACAATCATCCAGAGTGGATAACACCTCCTTAAGCAGAGCGCGGAGATGTTCCAACTTAAATTTAAATGTAATCACATCAGGTTCAGCTTGTTGAGAAATTTTCCCTGAATCTGAAATTTCTCCCTCAGACAAAACCTCCCTGGCCCCCTCAGACTGGTGTAGGGGCCCTTCAGAAACAATATCATCAGCGTCCTCATGCTCTTCAGTATTTTCTAAAACAGAGCAGTCGCGCTTTCGCTGATAAGTGGGCATTTTGGCTAAAATGTTTTTGATAGAATTATCCATTACAGCCGTTAATTGTTGCATAGTAAGGAGTATTGGCGCGCTAGATGTACTAGGGGCCTCCTGTGTGGGCAAGACTGGTGTAGACGAAGGAGGGGATGATGCAGTACCATGCTTACTCCCCTCACTTGAGGAATCATCTTGGGCATCATTTTCTCTAAATTTTGTGTCACATAAATCACATCTATTTAAATGAGAAGGAACTTTGGCTTCCCCACATTCAGAACACAGTCTATCTGGCAGTTCAGACATGTTAAACAGGCATAAACTTGATAACAAAGTACAAAAAACGTTTTAAAATAAAACCGTTACTGTCACTTTAAATTTTAAACTGAACACACTTTATTACTGCAATTGCGAAAAAGTATGAAGGAATTGTTCAAAATTCACCAAAATTTCACCACAGTGTCTTAAAGCCTTAAAAGTATTGCACACCAAATTTGGAAGCTTTAACCCTTAAAATAACGGAACCGGAGCCGTTTTTATATTTAACCCCTTTACAGTCCCTGGTATCTGCTTTGCTGAGACCCAACCAAGCCCAAAGGGGAATACGATACCAAATGACGCCTTCAGAAAGTCTTTTCTATGTATCAGAGCTCCTCACACATGCATCTGCATGTCATGCTTCTCAAAAACAAGTGCGCAATACAGGCGCGAAAATGAGACTCTGCCTATGATTAGGGAAAGCCCCTAGAGAATAAGGTGTCCAATACAGTGCCTGCCGGTTATTTTACAAAATTCCCAAGATTAAAATAATTCCTCAAGGCTATGGAGTATAAAATATGTTTATATATAAATCGATTTAGCCCAGAAAATGTCTACAGTCTTAAAAAGCCCTTGTGAAGCCCTTATTTACTGTCTGTAATAAAAATGGCTTACCGGATCCCATAGGGAAAATGACAGCTTCCAGCATTACATCGTCTTGTTAGAATGTGTCATACCTCAAGCAGCAAAAGTCTGCTCACTGTTCCCCCAACTGAAGTTAATTCCTCTCAACAGTCCTGTGTGGAACAGCCATCGATTTTAGTAACGGTTGCTAAAATCATTTTCCTCTTACAAACAGAAATCTTCATCTCTTTTCTGTTTCAGAGTAAATAGTACATACCAGCACTATTTTAAAATAACAAACTCTTGATTGAATAATAAAAACTACAGTTAAACACTAAAAAACTCTAAGCCATCTCCGTGGAGATGTTGCCTGTACAACGGCAAAGAGAATGACTGGGGTAGGCGGAGCCTAGGAGGGATCATGTGACCAGCTTTGCTGGGCTCTTTGCCATTTCCTGTTGGGGAAGAGAATATCCCACAAGTAAGGATGACGCCGTGGACCGGACACACCTATGTTGGAGAAATGTAGTACCCATCTCTTCCATATTTACATCCCTAAGATGGACATGAGTTCTCAATTGAAAGTCCCACTCTCAAATGAGTTCTCTCTGTAGGGAGAAATATGAGGTTCTAACAAAATATATACACCGCCTTTACCTAAGATAGTGCCAATTAAACCAGACCATGGAAAACATAATTTATGCTTACCTGATAAATTCCTTTCTTCTGTTGTGTGATCAGTCCACGGGTCATCATTACTTCTGGGATATAACTCCTCCCCAACAGGAAATGCAAGAGGATTCACCCAGCAGAGCTGCATATAGCTCCTCCCCTCTACGTCACTCCCAGTCATTCGACCAAGAATCAACGAGAAAGGAGAAACCAAGGGTGAAGTGGTGACTGGAGTATAATTTAAAAGATATTTACCTGCCTTAAAACAGGGCGGGCCGTGGACTGATCACACAACAGAAGAAAGGAATTTATCAGGTAAGCATAAATTATGTTTTCTTCTGTTATGTGTGATCAGTCCACGGGTCATCATTACTTCTGGGATACCAATACCAAAGCAAAAGTACACGGATGACGGGAGGGATAGGCAGGCTCATTATACAGAAGGAACCACTGCCTGAAGAACCTTTCTCCCAAAAATAGCCTCCGAAGAAGCAAAAGTGTCAAATTTGTAAAATTTGGAAAAAGTATGAAGCGAAGACCAAGTTGCAGCCTTGCAAATCTGTTCAACAGAGGCCTCATTCTTAAAGGCCCAAGTGGAAGCTACAGCTCTAGTGGAATGAGCTGTAATTCTTTCAGGAGGCTGCTGTCCAGCAGTCTCATAGGCTAAACGTATTATGCTACGAAGCCAAAAAGAGAGAGAGGTAGCAGAAGCTTTTTGACCTCTCCTCTGTCCAGAATAAACGACAAACAGGGAAGAAGTTTGGCGAAAATCTTTAGTTGCCTGCAAGTAGAACTTGAGGGCACGAACTACATCCAGATTGTGTAGAAGACGTTCCTTCTTTGAAGAAGGATTTGGACACAAGGATGGAACAACAATCTCTTGATTGATATTCCTGTTAGTGACTACCTTAGGTAAGAACCCAGGTTTAGTACGCAGAACTACCTTGTCTGAGTGAAAGATCAGATAAGGAGAATCACAATGTAAGGCTGATAACTCAGAGACTCTTCTAGCCGAGGAAATAGCCATTAAAAACAGAACTTTCCAAGATAACAATTTTATATCAATGGAATGAAGGGGTTCAAACGGAACACCCTGTAAAACGTTAAGAACTAAGTTTAAACTCCATGGCGGAGCAACAGCTTTAAACACAGGCTTGATCCTAGCTAAAGCCTGACAAAAGGCCTGGACGTCTGGATTTTCTGACAGACGCCTGTGTAACAAGATGGACAGAGCCGAGATCTGTCCCTTTAATGAGCTAGCCGATAAACCCTTTTCTAAACCTTCTTGTAGAAAGGACATTATCCTAGGAATCCTAACCTTACTCCAGGAGTAACCTTTGGATTCGCACCAGTATAGGTATTTACGCCATATCTTATGGTAAATCCTTCTGGTAACAGGCTTCCTAGCCTGTATCAGGGTATCAATAACCGACTCAGAAAAACCACGTTTTGATAAAATCAAGCGTTCAATTTCCAAGCAGTCAGCTTCAGAGAAGTTAGATTTTGATGTTTGAATGGACCCTGTATCAGAAGGTCCTGTCTTAGAGGTAGAGACCAAGGCGGACAGGATGACATGTCCACTAGATCTGCATACCAAGTCCTGCGTGGCCATGCAGGCGCTATTAGAATCACTGATGCTCTCTCCTGTTTGATTTTGGCAATCAATCGAGGAAGCAGCGGGAAGGGTGGAAACACATAAGCCATCCCGAAGTTCCAAGGTGCTGTCAAAGCATCTATCAGAACCGCTCCCGGATCCCTGGATCTGGACCCGTAGTGAGGAAGTTTGGCGTTCTGGCGAGACGCCATGAGATCTATCTCTGGTTTGCCCCAACGTCGAAGTATTTGGGCAAAGACCTCCGGATGAAGTTCCCACTCCCCCGGATGAAAAGTCTGGCGACTCAAGAAATCCGCCTCCCAGTTCTCCACTCCCGGGATGTGGATTGCTGACAGGTGGCAAGAGTGAGACTCTGCCCAGCGAATTATCTTTGATACTTCCATCATTGCTAGGGAGCTTCTTGTCCCTCCTTGATGGTTGATGTAAGCTACCGTCGTGATGTTGTCCGACTGAAACCTGATGAACCCCCGAGTTTTTAACTGGGGCCAAGCCAGAAGGGCATGGAGAACTGCTCTCAATTCCAGAATGTTTATTGGCAGGAGACTTTCCTCCTGATTCCATTGTCCCTGAACCTTCAGAGAATTCCAGACAGCGCCCCAACCTAGTAGGCTGGCGTCTGTTGTTACAATTGTCCAGTCCGGCCTGCTGAATGGCATCCCCCTGGACAGATGTGGCCGAGAAAGCCACCATAGAAGAGAGTTTCTGGTCTCTTGATCCAGATTCAGAGTAGGGGACAAGTCTGAGTAATCCCCATTCCACTGACTCAGCATGCACAATTGCAGCGGTCTGAGATGTAGACGTGCAAAGGGAACTATGTCCATTGCTGCTACCATTAAGCCGATCACCTCCATGCATTGAGCTACTGACGGGAGTTGAATGGAATGAAGGACACGGCATGCATTTAGAAGCTTTGTTAATCTGTCTTCTGTCAGATAAATCTTCATTTCTACAGAATCTATAAGAGTCCCCAAGAATGGAACTCTTGTGAGAGGAAAAAGAGAACTCTTCTTTTCGTTCACTTTCCATCCATGCGACCTTAGAAATGCCAGAACTAACTCTGTATGAGACTTGGCAGTTTGAAAGCTTGAAGCTTGTATCAGAATGTCGTCTAGGTACGGAGCTACCGAAATTCCTCGCGGTCTTAGTACCGCCAGAAGGGCACCCAGAACCTTTGTGAAGATTCTTGGAGCCGTAGCCAATCCGAATGGAAGAGCTACAAACTGGTAATGCCTGTCTAAGAAGGCAAACCTTAGATACCGGTAATGATCTTTGTGAATCGGTATGTGAAGGTAAGCATCCTTTAAATCCACTGTGGTCATGTACTGACCCTTTTGGATCATGGGTAAGATTGTCCGAATAGTTTCCATTTTGAACGATGGAACTCTTAGGAATTTGTTTAGGATCTTTAAATCCAAGATTGGCCTGAAAGTTCCCTCTTTTTTGGGAACCACAAACAGGTTTGAGTAAAACCCTTGTCCTTGTTCCGACCGCGGAACCGGATGGATCACTCCCATTAATAACAGATCTTGTACACAGCGTAGAAACGCTTCTTTCTTTATCTGGTTTGTTGACAACCTTGACAGATGAAATCTCCCTCTTGGGGGAGAGAATTTGAAGTCTAGAAGGTATCCCTGAGATATGATCTCTAGCGCCCAGGGATCCTGAACATCTCTTGCCCAAGCCTGGGCGAAGAGAGAGAGTCTGCCCCCCACTAGACCCGGTCCCGGATCGGGGGCCCTCGGTTCATGCTGTCTTTGGGGCAGCAGCAGGTTTCCTGGCCTGCTTGCCCTTGTTCCAGGACTGGTTAGGTTTCCAGCCTTGTCTGTAACGAGCAACAGCTCCTTCCTGTTTTGGTGCAGTGGAAGTTGATGCTGCTCCTGTTTTGAAATTCCGAAAGGGACGAAAATTAGACTGTCTAGCCTTAGCTTTGGCTTTGTCTTGAGGCAGGGCGTGGCCCTTACCTCCTGTAATGTCAGCGATAATTTCTTTCAAACCGGGCCCAAATAAAGTTTGCCCCTTGAAAGGAATATTAAGTAATTTGGACTTAGAAGTTACATCAGCTGACCAGGATTTTAGCCACAGCGCTCTACGTGCCTGAATGGCGAATCCTGAGTTCTTAGCCGTAAGTTTGGTTAAATGTACTACGGCCTCCGAAATGAATGAATTAGCTAGTTTAAGGACTCTAAGCCTGTCCGTAATGTCGTCCAGCGTAGATGAACTAAGGTTCTCTTCCAGAGACTCAATCCAAAATGCTGCCGCAGCCGTAATCGGCGCGATGCATGCAAGGGGTTGCAATATAAAACCTTGTTGAACAAACATTTTCTTAAGGTAACCCTCTAATTTTTTATCCATTGGATCTGAAAAAGCACAGCTATCCTCCACCGGGATAGTGGTACGCTTAGCTAAAGTAGAAACTGCTCCCTCCACCTTAGGGACCGTTTGCCATAAGTCCCGTGTGGTGGCGTCTATTGGAAACATCTTTCTAAATATTGGAGGGGGTGAGAACGGCACACCGGGTCTATCCCACTCCTTAGTAACAATTTCAGTTAGTCTCTTAGGTATAGGAAAAACGTCAGTACTCGCCGGTACCGCAAAGTATTTATCCAACCTACACAATTTCTCTGGTATTGCAACAGTGTTACAATCATTAAGAGCCGCTAAAACCTCCCCTAGTAATACACGGAGGTTTTCCAATTTAAATTTAAAATTTGAAATATCTGAATCCAATCTGTTTGGATCAGAACCGTCACCCACAGAATGAAGCTCTCCGTCCTCATGCTCTGCAAGCTGTGACGCAGTATCAGACATGGCCCTAGTATTATCAGCGCACTCTGTTCTCACCCCAGAGTGATCACGCTTGCCTCTTAGTTCTGGTAATTTAGCCAAAACTTCAGTCATAACAGTAGCCATATCTTGTAATGTTATCTGTAATGGCCGCCCAGATGTACTAGGCGCCATAATATCACGCACCTCCCGGGCGGGAGATGCAGGTACTGCCACGTGAGGCGAGTTAGTCGGCATAACTCTCCCCTCGCTGTTTGGTGAAATTTGTTCAAATTGTACAGATTGGCTTTTATTTAAAGTAGCATCAATACAGTTAGTACATAAATTTCTATTGGGCTCCACCTTGGCATTGGAACAAATGACACAGGTATCTTCCTCTGAGTCAGACATGTTTAACACACTAGCAATAAACTTGCAACTTGGTTACAATCTTATTTAACAAAAACGTACTGTGCCTCCAAGAAGCACTAAACGATTAAATGACAGTTGAAATAATGAACTGAAAAACAGTTATAGTCTCAATCCTTAAAAACAACACAACTTTTAGCAAAGGTTTGTTCCCATTAGTAAATTAACAATAATTAAATTTGAAAATAAAAATTACAGAGCAACGTTTTTTAATCACAGTCAATATATAAGTCTCACAGCTCTGCTGAGAGAATCTACCTCCCTCCAAAGAAGTTTGAAGACCCCTGAGTTCTGTTAGAGATGAACCGGATCATGCAGGAAATACAAGAGTAACTGACTGGAAATTTTTGATGCGTAGCAAAAGAGCGCCAAAAACGGCCCCTCCCCCTCACACACAGCAGTGAGAGAGAAACGAAACTGTCACAATTAAAACAAGTAACTGCCAAGTGGAAAAATAATGCCCAAATATTTATTCACTCAGTACCTCAGAAATGCAAACGATTCTACATTCCAGCAAAAACGTTTAACATGATAAATACCTATTAAAAGGTTTAGTGTACTTTTAACAGAGTAATTCCGGTGAAATACCATCCCCAGAATACTGAAGTGTAGAGTATACATACATGTTTTTTCATTATAACGGTATGGCAGGATTTTCTCATCAATTCCATTCAGAAAATAAAAACTGCTACATACCTCAATGCAGATTCATCTGCCCGCTGTCCCCTGATCTGAAGCTTTTACCTCCCTCAGATGGCCGAGAAACAGCAATATGATCTTAACTACTCCGGTTAAAATCATAGTAAAAACTCTGGTAGATTCTTCTTCAAACTCTGCCAGAGAGGCAACAACACGCTCCGGTGCTATTGTAAAATAACAAACTTTTGATTGAAGTTATAAAAACTAAGTATAATCACCATAGTCCTCTCACACATCCTATCTAGTCGTTGGGTGCAAGAGAATGACTGGGAGTGACGTAGAGGGGAGGAGCTATATGCAGCTCTGCTGGGTGAATCCTCTTGCATTTCCTGTTGGGGAGGAGTTATATCCCAGAAGTAATGATGACCCGTGGACTGATCACACATAACAGAAGAAATAGAGGCATTGCTTATTTTTAGTGGGGGTTTATTGCAGTTGGCAGATGCAGAGATGGCCATACACGTTGCTATCAACAGTAAAGGGGGTGTTACTGTACATGGAATAAACTCTCTCCTCCCATAAATCAGAGAAGGGAGAATTTGGTTAGAAATAATCTAGAATCCATACTTGACATATTTTACATATCTTGTAGGAGTTATCTAACTTCAACAAGTAAGTTCTTTGAGAAAGACAAACAGAAAGACAAACTCAAAGCCTCCCCTTTGTGCGGCACACTTTAATAAAAAAAAACATAACAGTTTGACCATAAGTCTATTATCTCTCTTAATTTTCACCCTTTATTAGATTGTGTGAGCTATCATTTTTTCCAAATGGTACTTGTCTAAGATGTTGTGAATGGAATATTTTGCACTTTTTAACCCTGCTACCAAAAAAAATCTCTATTAATGTCAGACTTTAGTGCTCTCTTCTAGAGCCCTTCTTGCACCATACCTTATTAATCTATCTTGCAGAAAGAAATCAAGTTGTGGGAACTGCTTAACATATCTCAAAATATTATAATGCCACAACATTCTCTTGTACTTTAGCCTGGAGATCCCCAGATGGCAAGCTCCAAGCTTCCGCCAGGATTAAACCAAGCAGATCTTTTTTGTAACCTCCTAAACAGAAAGTAGTAGAATAAGGTCACACTGCTTTAAAATTTAACTTTTAATAATTACCATTAATATTTAAAAAACCTGAAGTCTCTGACAATGAAAAAATTCCAAAAGCCATCAATAGACTCAATTATACAACGTATACGGGAAAGGTTTAAAGCGTTAGAATTATAGTTGTTAGGTAACAGTAATTAAAATGTATTCAGGGCTTGCATCTCATTTATATTTGATGAGTGTGATGGTTAGGATGGAAGATAATAAAGCTAACAATGCTTAGGCACAATTGTACACTCAGTTAAATGCTTGTCTCTTACAATTCTTGTTTCATAATTTTAATTAAAAACAAATTTGAAATTCTTAGTGTTATTATAGTGGTATTTTTTAACCATTGTCAGATATAAATAACTATTTTTATAGCGTTAAGAGAGTACAGGATAATGTTCTCTATTTTTGTAATCCTCCTTTTTTTCATCCCTGATCCGGGCTGCGTGTGTAGCATTATCTTTCAATACAATAGAAGAATAAAAAATAAAATGTATGCTTACCTGATAAATTTTTCTTTCTTTCCGGACATGGAGAGTCCACAACGTCATTCCAATTACTAGTGGGATATTCCCTCCTGGCCAGCAAGAGGAGGGAAAGAGCACCCCAGCAACGCTGTTAAGTGTCACTCCCTTACCGATAACCCCCAGTCATTCAGCCAAAGGGAAATGGAAAAAGAAGATGACACAAAGGTGTAGAGGTTCCTGAGGTTTAGAAAAAAAAAATACAAAAATTACTGTCTAATCTTAAGGGTGGGGTTGTGGACTCTCCATGTCCAGAAAGAAAGAAATTTATCAGGTAAGCATACATTTTGTTTTCTTTCCTAAGACGTCCACAACATCATTCCAATTACTAGTGGGAACCAATACCCAAGCTAGAGGACACAGAATGAACAGGGAGGAAGAACAAGACAGGCAGACCTAAACAGAAGGCACCACCGCTTGAAGAACCTTTCTCCTAAAAGAGGCCTCAGTCGAGGCAAAAGTATAAAATTTGTAAGATTTGGAAAAAGTATGCAGAGAGGACCATGTTTCAGCCATGCAAATCTGATCCACAGAAGCTTAATTTTTGAAAGCCCAAGACAAGGAGACAGCTCTAGTGGAATGAGCAGTAATTCTCTCAGGAGGCTGCTGTCCAGCAGCCTCATATGCAAAACGAATCATACTTCTCAATCAGAGGGAAAGAGAAGTAGAAGTAGCCTTCTGACCCTTATTGCTTTCCAGAGAAACAAACAGGGCAGAAGACTGACGAAAAACAGAATTTATGTTTACCTGATAAATTTCTTTCTCCAACGGTGTGTCCGGTCCACGGCGTCATCCTTACTTGTGGGATATTCTCTTCCCCAACAGGAAATGGCAAAGAGCCCAGCAAAGCTGGTCACATGATCCCTCCTAGGCTCCGCCTACCCCAGTCATTCGACCGACGTTAAGGAGGAATATTTGCATAGGAGAAACCATATGGTACCGTGGTGACTGTAGTTAAAGAAAATAAAATATCAGACCTGATTAAAAAAACCAGGGCGGGCCGTGGACCGGACACACCGTTGGAGAAAGAAATTTATCAGGTAAACATAAATTCTGTTTTCTCCAACATAGGTGTGTCCGGTCCACGGCGTCATCCTTACTTGTGGGAACCAATACCAAAGCTTTAGGACACGGATGAAGGGAGGGAGCAAATCAGGTCACCTAAATGGAAGGCACCACGGCTTGCAAAACCTTTCTCCCAAAAATAGCCTCAGAAGAAGCAAAAGTATCAAACTTGTAAAATTTGGTAAAAGTGTGCAGTGAAGACCAAGTCGTTGCCCTACATATCTGATCAACAGAAGCCTCGTTCTTGAAAGCCCATGTGGAAGCCACAGCCCTAGTGGAATGAGCTGTGATTCTTTCGGGAGGCTGCCGTCCGGCAGTCTCGTAAGCCAATCTGATGATGCTTTTAATCCAAAAAGAGAGAGAGGTAGAAGTTAAACACTAAAAAACTCTAAGCCATCTCCGTGGAGATGTTGCCTGTACAACGGCAAAGAGAATGACTAGGGTAGGCGGAGCCTAGGAGGGATCATGTGACCAGCTTTGCTGGGCTCTTTGCCATTTCCTGTTGGGGAAGAGAATATCCCACAAGTAAGGATGACGCCGTGGACCGGACACACCTATGTTGGAGAAATCCTTAGTAGGTAGAATTTTAGAGCATGCACAACATCCAAGTTGTGCAACAGACGTTACTTATGAGAAGAAGGATTAGGACAGAGAGAAGGAACAACAATTTCCTGATTAATATTTCTATCCGAAACCACTTTAGGGAGAAACCCCAACTTAGCATGAAGAAACACCTTATCCGCATGAAATATAAGGTAAGGCGAATCGCACTGCAAAGCCGAAAGTTTAAAAACTCTCTGAGCAGAATAAATAACAATAAGAAACAAAACCTTCCAAGATAACAGCTTAATATCTATGGAATGCATTGGCTCAAACAGAGCCTGCTGCAAAACTCTAAGAACTAGGTTAAGGCTCCAAGGAGGAGCAACCGGTTTAAACACAGGCCTGATTCTGACCAGGGTCTGACAAAAAGATTGAACATCTGGCACATCCGCCAGACGGTTATGTAAAAGAATAGATATTGCAGAAATCTGATCTTTCAGAGAACTGACTGATAACCCTTTCTCCAGGCCTTCCTGAAGAAAAGAAAAACATCCAGAAAACCCACGCTTAGCCAGAACTAAACATTCACTCTCCAAGCAGTCAGCTTCAGAGAAACGAGATTTGGATGGAGGAAAGGACCCTGAGTTAGAAGGTCCTTCCTCAGAGGTAACCTCCAAGGAGGAAGAGATGACATCTTCACAAGGTCTGTGTGACGGATTCCGGCTACCCCAACTGGGTAGCTCAGCCAAAGGATCATTCCGATACCTGGAACCTGCCGCTTTGTAGCGGAGAAAGTGATTTTAGCAGAGCCCACCCCAAAGGACAGATTAGCATTCAGGTGAAAAAACAAAGTACACTTTATTAGGAAACACACACAGCATTTTTACACAAACTGGTCTTATCAGTCCCTCAAATCTCCCACCATTCCCACCCCTAGAGACAGGCTGGTGCCATCATAGTGTCCATTGTTGCCCAGTATCCAGCGGTACAGGGATGGTGCATTCGGGGTGATCCTGGGGGAGCGGCTGCACTTCCAAGTTGTTGTTGGAAAGCCCTTGGTCCCCAGCTGACACAGTCCAAAAAGCGCCCTGATCCATGGCTGGGGGCCGGAGCTAGGGACGTCCAACCATACACCAGGAAGGCCGCTGGAGACTAGGTGATGAAGGGGAGTCCGAAACCTCCAGTTCCCATGGGAACACCTCCCTGGCAATCACCCCACCTCTGGCCCTCCCCAAGAGGTATTAATTCCCAGAAGAGCGGAGCTCTGACGCAGCGGCCGGTGGTTCCATGGGGCTGGCCAGCCGAAGGGTGGTCTGCTAAATAGAGCTCGGAATACCCGGGATCCCAATGGAGCTCACCTTCAGCAACTGGCCCACCTCTTGCCCTGCCCAAGGGGTACCAATCACCAAGAGAGCGGAGCTCTGGGACAGGGGGCCTCTGAAGTGGTAGGAGGTAAAGTTTCCCGGAGGGTGCTGGATGCCGCGCCCGGCCGGTAGTTCCAGAAGCCCGGCCGGCCGGAGAGGGATAGGTCGGTCAGAGACCTGCTCCTTCAAGATCAGGTTCAGCATACATTTCTCACAAAAGGGAAGGATTTGGAGATCATGGTTGCTCTGAGGAGCCCAAAACCGCCAAGGAACGAGAGGGGGTGAGGTAGTAGGGTGTAGGGGTTTAAGCCTTGCAGCCTGGTATCTGTGACAGTCTGCATACCAGATCCTGCGAGGCCAAGCAGGAGCTATTAGAATTACAGATGCTCTCTCCTGTTTGATACGAGCAATGACTCGTGGAAGGAGCGCGAACGAGGAAACAGGTATGCTAGACCGAATTCCCAAGGGAGCGCCAGAGCATCTATCAGAGCGGCCTGCAGATCTTTTGACCTTGAACCGTACCTTGGAAGCTTGGCATTCTGACGAGACGCCATCACATCTAACACCCCCCACTTGAGGGTTAGCCTGGAGAACACCTCCGGATGGAGAGCTCACTCCCCGGGATGAAATGTCTGTCTGCTCAGAAAATCTGCCTCCCAGTTGTCCACTACTGGAATGTCGATAGCAGATAGAAAAAATAATTGTGAGCTTCCGCCCACTGAATAATCCATGCCACCTCCATCATGGCTAAGGAACTCAAAGTTCCCCTCTGGTGGTTGATGTAAGCCACTGACGTGATGTTGTCCGATTGGAACCTGATAAACTGGGCTAAGGACAATTGAGGCCAAGCCATCAAAGCATTGTAGATCACTCAACTCCAAGATGTTTATGTGAGAACAGAATCATCCCGAGTCCATAGGCCCTGAGCCTTTAACGAGTCCCATACTGCTCCCCAGCCTAGAAGGCTGGCATCCATGGTCACAATCGTCCAGGAAGATCTCCGGAAGCCTGTACCCTGAGACAGATGATCCTGAGAAATCCACCACGAGAGAGAATCTCTTGTCAACTGGTCCAGATCTATCCTCTGAGACCGATCTGAATGATCTCCATTCCATTGTCTGAGCATGCATAATTGCAGAGCTCTCAAATGGAATTGAGCAAAGGGAATGATGTCCATGGAAGCGACCATCAGACCAATTACCTCCATACACTGAGCCACTGATGGCTGAACAGTAGACTGTAGAGAGAGGCAAGAGGAGAGAAGCTTGGATTTTCTGACCTCCGTCAGAAAAATCGTCATAGATAGGGAATCTATGATGGTCCCTAAGAAACAGACCTTTGTAGCTTGAACAAGGGAACTCTTCTCTAGATTCAGTTTCCATCCATGGGAACGTAGAAAAGAACAAGATCTCTGTATGAGAGTTTGCTTGTTGAAAAGATGGTGTCTGAACCAATATGTCGTCCAGATAAAGCGCCACCGCAATTCCCTAAGACCTGACACCTGCCAATAGAGCCCCCAGAACCTTTGAGAAAATTCTGGGAGCTGTGGCAAGGCAATAAACCGAAAGTGCATGTCTAGAAAAGCATTGGTGATGATCTCTGTGGATAGGAACATGAAGATAAACATCCTTCAGGTCTATGGTCATCATGAACTGACCTCCTTCGACCAAGGGAAGAATGGAACGAATGGTTTCCATTTTGAAGGACGGAACCCTGAGAATCTTGTTGAGACACTTTAGGTATAAAATGGGTTGGAAAGTTCCCTCTTTTTTGGGAACCACAAACAGGTTTGAATAAAAACCCAGACCTTGTTCTCTTACTGGAACAATCACTCCCAGGGAGGAAAGGTCCTGAACACACTGTAAGAATGCCTCTCTTTTTACCTGATCCGCAGATAACCTTGAGAGGAGAAATCTGCCCTTGGGAGGAGAAGATTTGAATTCTATTTTGTAACCCTGAGATACTATGTCCACAGCCCAAGGATCTGGGACATCTCGTATCCACGCTTGACAAAAAAGGGAAATCTGACCCCGACATGATCCGATCCCTGACCGGGGGCAGATCCTTCATGCTGACTTAATCTCAGCTGAGGGTTTATTTGATTGCTTCCCCTTGTTCCAAGACTGATTGGGTCTCCAAGAAGACTTGGACTGCTCCTGCTTAGAGGAGGGAGAGGAAGGCTTTGGATCTTTGAAGTTACAAAAGGAATGAAAATTACTCTGACGTCTATTCTTCTTGTCTTGTGGTAGAAAGGACCCCTTTCTACCTGTAATTTCAGAAATTATTTCTGCCAGACCAGGACCAAACAAGGTCTTACATTTATAAGGTAGCGACAGAAGCTTGGACTTGGAGGTATCATAAGCTGACCAAAATTTTAGCCACAGCCCTACGGGCTAGAACCATGAAGCCAGACATCTTGGTTCCCAGTCTAATAACTTGCATGTTAGCATCAGAGATAAAGGAGTTAGCTACTTTGAGAGCCTTAATCCTTTCTTATATCTCCTCCAACGGAGTCTCTTCTAAAATCAATTCAGACAAAGCATTGCACCAATAAGATACTGCACTTGCTACTGTGGCAATACAAACTGCAGGTTGCCATTGAAGACCTTGATGAACATACATTTTCTTCAAATAAGCCTCCAGCTTATTGTCCATGGGATCCTTAAAGGAACAGCTATCCTCAATAGGGATCGTAGTTCTCTTAGCCAGGGTAGAAATAGCCCCTTCTACCTTAGGCACCGTACGTCATGAATCTCTAATGGAGTCAGCAACAGGAAACATCCTTTTAAAGAAGGGAAACAGGGAGAAAGGCATCCCTGGCTTCTCCCATTCCTGTGCAATAATCTCTGTCACACGGTCTGGAACAGGAAACACTTCCACAGAGGAAGGAACATCATAGTATTTGTTAAGCTTACTAGATTTCTTAGGGTTGACAGCAACAGAAGAGTTGGAGTCGTCCAAAGTAGCCAGTACCTCCTTTAATAGTAAACACAAGGTGTTCAAGCTTAAATATGAAGTTTACTTCTTCAGCATCAGACAAAGGAATTATATAGGGCACTGTATGTGAAGCCGTGGAGGCTTGGGACATTGGAGGAGAAAGCTGTGGCATTGCCTGAACAGCATCATCTTGAGAGACGTTAGGCTCAGAAACAAAAAAGTTTATCTTTACATTGCAAAGCCTTTTCTTAACATGAAGAACAAAATTGCATTGGTAACACAATTTGGGCCTCACGACACAAACATTTATCTATAGGAGCAGACTCCTGTTCCATGTTTATAAGTAAAAGAATTCCCAATAATTAAAGGAATAACTGATATATGAAAATGACACTGTCACTTTAAGAGGAAAAAAAAACTTTTAATCTCCTCAGAGCAATATTCAAAACAAATAAAAATGCGCCTCTACACCTCAGGTAGACTGAGGTGCCCTACCTTAACCTTCAATTCCCAAATTGTTAGGCAAGCATCTGTACATCAATCGAAAAAACGATCCGACACCAAGAAGCTGACCAAAATGACGCCGCTCCGCTCAGGAACTCCGTCGGAGGAGGGGTCACATGAATGGCAAAAACAAACAAACTGTGCAGCAATAACTAAAAGCACGCATTTCTAGCAGCAACTGCCTAGTAAAACCTTGATACCTAATAAATAAAAGTCCCAATAAACTGAAACATATATAAAAAGCCTCAGAGAAAACATCCCATAACCGCATGGAAAGTTAACCCCTTAGTCTCCACACATACATAAAGTGCCTGAACCCTGCCCAAATAAATCCTTCCTAAAGGATTAATAATGCCCCAATAATTACTGCAGAAAAATCTTATCAAGTGCAAGTCTCCAATACCTAGAAGACAAAAGCACTAACTTGCAAATCCAGCTGTCCGGCCCGAAGACAGCTCACAAGGTGTGACAGGACACATACTCCTATCAGAAAACTGTAGAAAAAGAAAGAACAGACCAACTCTGGCTTTCTATATTAAGGGCAGCAGACATGTTAGAAAACCAAGCAAGGACTACCTCAAAACTTTCTATCTGCTTAAAAGCCACCACTACTCTTACTCAAGAGATTGCCGTGGACACAGCTAAACCCAAATCCTTGCTTGCAGGGAAAAGTACCCGGAAAAGGAATCCATTCTTCAGACACCTCCATTGACAGAGGCAAAGAGAATGACTGGGGGTTATGGGAAAGGGAAGTGACAGTTTACAGCTTTGCTGTGGTGCTGCTCTTTGCCTCCTCCTGCTGGCCAGGAGTGAATACCCCACTAGAAATGACGTTGTGGACTCTCCATGTCTTAGGAAAGAAAATAAGCAAAGTTTTATGATCACTTTACGTATTTGTTTTCATCATGTTATTAAAGTTGTGCAGTGCTGCTATACTTGAGAAAATGTAATGTTTTGGGGAATATACACCAGTTATATAAAATAGATAAATAAATATGATTCTCAAGGGGGATTACGTGCTCTAATTCATTCAAAAGCACAGTGTATTCATAAATTAACTCTCCTCCCATTAAGATGGAAAACATAAATTATGCTTACCTGATAATTTCATTTCCATCTGTGGAAGGAGAGTCTACTGCTTCATTCATTACTTGTGGGAATTAAGAACCTGGCCAACAGGAGGAGGCAAAGACACCCCAGCCAAAGGCTTAAATACCTCCCCCACTGCCCTCATCCCCCAGTCAATTCTGCCAAGGGAACAAGGAACAGTAGGAGAATATCAGGGTATAAATGGTGCCAGAAGATATTAAATTTAGGTCCGCCCCCCGGAGAAACAGGCGGGAGCAGTGGACTCTCCTCCCACAGATGGAAATTAAATTATCAGGTAAGCATAATTTATGTTTTCCATCTTAATGGGAGGAGAGTCCACTGCTTCATTCATTACTTGTGGGAACAAATACCCAAGCTCTAGAAAACACTGAATGAAAAAAACGGGAGGGTAAAAGGAGGCGGACCCTATACTGAGGGCACTACAGCCTGCAGAACCTTTTTCCCAAAAGCTGCTTCTGCCGAAGCAAAAAAAAAAATCAAATTTGTAAAATGTTGAAAAAGTATGTAAAGAGGACCAAGAAGCCGCCTTACAAATCTGCTCCATAGAAGCCTTGTTCCTAAAGGCCCAAGAAGAGGCCACAGCTCTAGTTGAATGAGCCATAATCCTCAGAGGGGGCTTATGTCCTGCTGTCTCAATGCCAAACGGAGGACACTCCTCAGCCAAAAAGATAAGGAAGTCAAAGAGGCCCTCCGACCCCCACGCTTCCCGGAAAGAGAACAAACAGAGAAAGAAGTTTGTCTAAATTCCTACGTGGTCTGAAGATAGGACTTCAAGGTAACAACCACATCCAGAATTACATTGAAAGGAACCACAATCTCTTGATTGATGTTGCAAAATGGCACAACCTTAGGAAGAAAACCTAACTTGGTTCTTAAAACAGCATTATCAGCATGGAAAGCCAGATAAGGAGGGACACAATTGCAAGGAAGTAATCACAGATACTCTGCCCGCAAAAGCAATAGCCCGTAGAAAATGTCAGGGTATCTGTGAGTAAAATTGAATAACTACAGATGTATCATAGATATCTAATATTTCATTTTGTAGCTAAAAATCCAATGTGATATGAGATGGTCTTGGCTAAATGAAAAACAACCCCCATTCTTCTTGCTCTGAAACATTTGGTCATTAGTTCAGGCAATTTACTTCAAAGAGATGGTCATCTATATGGCTGTGTATTGCAAATCTGAGATCAGACATGATATACTTTCTCCTCATTAACATAGCATCTAAGAGTTCAAAAGAGAGCATCTGTTTCATTAACCAGCACAAACCCCTGGGTTGATGGAGCCAATAGGCTGTGTTTTGGTGGAAGATATGATCAAAAGCCCCTTGAAGATTCTCATCAATTCTTTCTGATCTGAGAGAAGCATATGCCAACAGACATGATGTCTGAGGATTCTTTTGAAGCTTAAATAGATTCAGAGGGAGAACCAGTTTAGCTGAGGAAACAGCTCATACCACCTAGGTGCTAAGTTACCCCTGCTGTTTAGATACACATCATGTACTGAGCCAAGCAGAAACATATATAGCATTGTAAATGAAATTCATTTTTAAAAGTACAACTTGTATGGTTTTCAATCCTGTATAAAAATGTAAAATTCCATGTATCTGAGAAATGCATTTCAGGTTTGTAATAAATGTAATAATAACCTATTTTTATTTTTCAGGCATCTGACAAATACACATGTGGTTATCCCATAAATTGTGTCATATGTTATGTACTCAGAAAGAGGTGTACTGAATGTGAAATATTCTGTGTTTATATAATGCCAGGGGAGAGCAAATAATTGACAGCGCAATTGCTTATTAATATGATTTTTAAACGCATTTTTAATATATCATAAGTGGAATATTTAAAATGATCAGAAAAAAATGGTGGTGTGATCCATGTGTATTTGAACATGTGACTTATTAATACTAGGAATTATAGTATGTTGAATATAAACAATATAAGGAGATATTTGGATTGTAGCAATAATTAATGGTGAGACTGTATTTGCGGTTGTCTGCTGCCCCCTAGGGGATTAAAACTGGTATGACAGCAAAATAAATTAACTATTGGAACACATACAGAGCCAGATGAGCCAATCAGGGAGGCGTCTCCCAAATAACCAATCAATGCTAAGCATCCGAAGGACCAATTGAGACAAGCACCGTGGGGCATTTCCAAATAAACACCAATGATTACAATAAGAATAAAAAAGGGTGTGGTATATCATGATATAACCTCATGTAAAATGAGATAGAAAAAAAAAAGTATTTTGTCTGCTAAACTGGTGACTGAATAACTGGCTGCCATATTTGGGACACAGTCACTTTAAGCAAAATCTGAGACTAACTTCTTGATCTATGCAATAACCTTTCTTCATATGAGGTGATCTGAATCTATTTGGAAAAGACTGGAATACTGAATTGGTTCATGTTGGTGATGTATGACTGCTCTATATTTTTAATATTTTAAAGCAAATACATTCATTGTTGCTACAGTCTAATTACAGTTAGTAATTTTAAAAGGGCACTTTGTATTTTAGCTTGCATTCATAATCCTGTGTAGTTTAAAAACTAGTCTCTGGTTTGCCAAGTAATTTATAATTGCAGCCATATAAAACAGAATTTATGCTTACCTGATAAATTTCTCTCTCTTGTGATGTATCGAGTCCACGGATTCATTCATACTTGTGGGATATTCTCCTTCCCAACAGGAAGTGGCAGAGAGCTGTCTATATAGCTCCTCCCTTAGCTCCACCCCCCAGTCATTCGACCGAAGGCTAGGAAGAAAAAGGAGAAACTATAGGGTGCAGTGGTGACTGAAGTTTTTTAAATAAAAATATACTACCTGTCTTAAATAGACAGGGCGGGCCGTGGACTCGATATATCACAAAAGAAAGAAATTTATCAGGTAAGCATAAATTCCGTTTTCTCTTGTAAGATGTATCGAGTCCACGGATTCATCCATACTTGTGGGATACCAATACCAAAGCTTTAGGACACGGATGAAGGGAGGGACAAGACAGGTACCTTAAACGGAAGGCACCACTGCTTGTAGAACCTTTCTCCCAAAAATAGCCTCCGAAGAAGCAAAAGCATCGAATTTGTAAAATTTGGAAAAAGTATGAAGCGAAGACCAAGTCGCCGCCTTACAAATCTGTTCAACAGAAGCCTCATTTTTAAAAGCCCATGTGGAAGCCACTGCTCTTGTAGAATAAGTAGTAATTCTTTCAGGAGGCTGCTGGCCAGCAGTCTCATAAGCCATACGGATGATGCTTTTCAGCCAAAAAGAAAGAGAGGTAGCCGCAGCCTTTTGACCTCTCCGCTTACCAGAATAAACAACAAAAAATGAAGATGTTTGACGGAAATCTTTGGTTGCTTGTAAGTAGAACTTTAAAGCATGAACCACATCAAGATTGTGCAACAGACATTCCTTCTTTGAAGAAGGATTAGGACACAGCGAAGGAACAACAATTTCCTGATTGATATTAGAAACAACCTTAGGAAGGAATCCAGGATTGGTACGTAAAACCACCTTATCTGCATGGAAAACAAGATAAGGTGAGTCACACTGTAAAGCAGATAACTCAGAAACTCTTCGAGCCGAAGAGATAGCTACTAAAAACAAAACTTTCCAACATAGAAGCTTAATATCTATGGAATGCATAGGTTCAAACGGAACCCCTTGAAGAACTTTAAGAACCAAGTTTAGGCTCCATGGCGGAGCAACAGGTTTAAATACAGGCTTGATCCTGACCAAGGCCTGACTAAATGCTTGAACGTCTGGAACATCTGCCAGACGTTTGTGTAAAAGAATAGACAGAGCAGATATTTGTCCC
The DNA here is from genome assembly GCF_027579735.1 of Bombina bombina. Taxonomy (NCBI): domain Eukaryota; kingdom Metazoa; phylum Chordata; class Amphibia; order Anura; family Bombinatoridae; genus Bombina; species Bombina bombina. The sequence goes on from NC_069503.1 coordinate 973,179,661, forward strand.
TTTAAGGAACTAGCTGATATTCCTTTCTCCAATCCTTCTTGGAGAAAGGACAAAATTCTAGGAATCCTAATCTTACTCCATGAGCAACCTTTGGATTCACACCAACAAAGATATTCGCGCCAAATCTTATGATAGATTTTCCTGGTAACAGGCTTTCTAGCCTGAATCAGGGTATCAATGACTGACTCAGAGAAACCACACTTTGATAGAATCAGGCGTTCAATCTCCAAGTCAGACACAGAGAAATTAGATTTGGATGCTTGAACGGACCTTGGATTAGAAGGTCCTGCCTCACTGGCAGAGTCCACGGTGGAACAGATGACATGTCCACCAGGTCTGCATACCAAGTCCTGCGTGGCCACGCAGGCGCTATCAGAATCACTGAAGCTCTCTCCTGCTTTATTCTGGCAACCAAACGTGGGAGGAGAGGAAACGGTGGAAATACATAAGCCAGATTGAAGGACCAGGGCACTGCTAGAGCTTCTATCAGTACCGCCTGGGGATCCCGGGACCTGGACCCGTAACGAGGAAGTTTGGCGTTCTGTCGGGACGCCATCAGATCCAATTCTGGTGTGCCCCATAGCTGAGTCAGCTGGGCAAATACGTCCGGATGGAGCTCCCACTCCCCCGGATGAAAAGTCTGACGACTTAGGAAATCCGCCTCCCAGTTCTCTACCCCTGGGATATGGATTGCTGAGAGATGGCAAGAGTGATCCTCCACCCATCGGATTATTTTGGTTACCTCCATCATCACTAGAGAACTCCGTGTTCCTCCTTGATGATTGATATAAGCTACAGTCGTGATGTTGTCCGACTGAAATCTGATGAATTTGGCCGCAGCTAGCTGAGGCCACGCCTGAAGCGCATTGAATATTGCTCTCAGTTCTAGAATGTTTATCGGGAGGAGAGATTCCTCCCGGGACCATAAGCCCTGTGCTTTCAGGGATTTCCAGACTGCACCCCAGCCTAGCAGGCTGGCATCTGTCGTTACTATGAGCCACTCTGGCCTACGGAAACACATTCCCTGAGACAGGTGGTCCTGAGACAACCACCAGAGAAGAGAATCTCTGGTCTCTTGGTCCAGATGCAGTTGAGGAGATAAATCTGCATAATCCCCATTCCACTGTTTGAGCATGCATAGTTGCAGTGGTCTGAGGTGTAGGCGGGCATAAGGAACTATGTCCATTGCCGCTACCATGAGTCCGATTACCTCCATACAATGAGCCACTGATGGCCGAGGAATGGAATGAAGAGCTCGGCAAGTGATTAAAAGTTTAGATTTTCTGACCTCCGTCAGAAATATTTTCATTTCTACCGAGTCTATCAGAGTCCCTAGGAAGGAAACTCTTGTGAGAGGGACGAGAGAACTCTTTATTATGTTCACCTTCCACCCGTGAGATCTCAGAAAAGCCAACATGATGTCCGTGTGAACCTTGGCTAGCTGGAAAGTCGACGCCTGAATTAAGATGTCGTCTAGATAAGGCACCACTGCTATACCCCGCGGTCTTAGAACCGCCAAAAGGGACACTAGCACCTTTGTGAAAATTCTGGGAGCCGTGGCCAACCCGAAGGGAAGGGCCACAAACTGGTAATGCCTGTCCAGAAGGCGAATCTGAGGAATTGATGATGATCTCTGTGAATAGGGATGTGTAGATACGCATCCTTTAAATCCACGGTAGTCATATATTGACCCTCCTGGATTAGAGGAAGAATAGTCCGAATAGTCTCCATCCTGAAAGATGGTACTCTGAGGAATTTGTTTAGAATTTTGAGATCCAAGATTGGTCTGAAAGTTTTTCAGAAAGTTTTTTTTTTGGGAACCACAAACAGGTTGGAGTAAAAACCTAGCCCTTGTTCCGCTCTTGGAACTGGGCGGATCACTCCCATGGTATGTAGGTCTTCTACACAGCGTAAGAACGCCTCTCTCTTTGTCGTGAATCGTGAACATCTCTTGCCCAAGCTTGAGCAAAAAGAGAGAGTCTGCCCCTACTAGATCCAGTCCCGGATATGGGGCTACCCCTTCATGCTGTCTTAGAGGCAGCAGCAGGCTTCTTGGCCTGTTTACGTTTGTTCCAAGCCTGGTTAGGTCTCCAGACTGATTTGGATTGTCAGAATTCCCCTCTTGCTTTGCTGCAGGGGAAGCTGAAGCGGGACCACCCTTGAAGTTCCGAAAGGAACGAAAATTATTTTGTTTGGTCCTCATCTTATTTGTTTTATCCTGAGGGAGGGCATGGCCTTTCCCTCCAGTGATGTCTGAAATAATTTCTTTCAGTGCAGGCCCGAAAAGGGTCTTTCCTTTGAAAGGGATGTTAAACCATTTAGATTTTGATGACACATCAGCAGACCAGGACTTAAGCCATAACACCCTGCATGCTAAAATGGCAAAACCTGAATTCTTTGCCACTAATTTAGCCATTTGGAAAGCGGCATCTGTAATGAAAGAATTAGCCAACCTAAGGGCCTTAATTCTATCCATAATATCCTCTAATGGAGTCTCCACCTGAAGAGCCTCAAACCAGAAAGCAGCTGCAGTAGTTACAGGAACAATGCATGCAATAGGTTGGAGAAGAAAACCTTGATGACCAAAAATTTTCTTTAGGAGACCCTCTAATTTTTTATCCATAGGATCTATGAAAGCACAACTGTCTTCGATAGGTATAGTTGTACGCTTAGCAAGAGTAGAAATAGCTCCCTCCACCTTAGGAACAGTCTGCCACGAGTCCTGTATGGTGTCAGATATGGGAAACATTTTCTTAAAAACAGGAGGGGGAGCGAACGGAATACCTGGTCTATCCCACTCCTTAGTAACAATAGTCACAATCCTCTTAGGGACTGGAAAAACATCAGTGTAAACAGGAATCTCTAAGTATCTGTCCATTTTACACAATTTCTCTGGGACCACTATAGGGTCACAATCGTCTAGAGTAGCTAATACCTCCTTGAGCAATAAGCGGAGGTGTTCAAGCTTAAATTTAAAGGCCGTCATATCAGAATCTGTCTGAGGGAGCGTCTTTCCTGAATCAGAAATCTCTCCCTCAGATAACAAATCCCTTACCCCTACTTCAGAACATTGTGTGGGTATATTGGATACGGCTACTAAAGCGTCAGACGGCTCAGCATTTGTTCTTAACACAGAGCTGTCACGCTTTCCTTGTAAACCAGGCAGTTTAAAGAAAACCTCTGTGAGGGTTTTATTCATAACTGTGGCCATGTCTTGTAAAGTAAATGAATTAGACGCACTAGAGGTACTTGGCGTCATTTGAGCGGGCGTTACTGGTTGCGACACTTGGGGAGAGCTAGATGCTAAACCCTCATTTCCTTCTAACTGAGAATCATCTATTGCAATATTTTTAAGTGCTAAAATATGCTCTTTATAATTTATAGACATATCAGTGCAAGTGGGACACATTCTAAGAGGGGGTTCCACAATGGCTTCTAAACACATAGAACAAGGATTTTCCTTGGTGTCAGACATGTTAAACAGGCTAGTAATGTAACAAGCAAGCATGGAAAACACTTTAATCAAAGTAAATAACACTTTAAACAAAAACGCTACTGTGCCTTTAAAAGAAAAAAAGCTGCACAAACTCTGCAAAACAGTGTAAAAAAAAGCAGTAAACACAACGAAATTTTTACAGTAGCATCATAAAGCCTTAGTAACTTTGCACCACTATGCAAATAAACAATTAACCCCTTAATGTAAAAACCAGATTGAAAAAACTTCAAAACCGGTAAAATAACGTTCAGCACCTTGCCACAGCTCTGCTTAAATAAGCCACAAAGACCCCTTAAAGTCCCTCAAAAAACGTTATATTTGCATATTGAACCAAAACGTTTTTTTCCTATCAGTGTCACCAGTAACTATGAGCCCTTTATGCAAGCTTGGATTCCTCTTTTACTGAATACAGCTTACCTTTCCCTTATGGGGATATTGCCAGCCTTTTCTAGAAATAACACACTCTGTCTAGAAAAAAATAGACTGAACATACCTTAATGCAGTTTAGCCTGCAAACTGTTCCACCAACTGAAGTTTTCCTGTACTCTTCAGCCCTTGTGAGAACAGCAGTGGATCTTAGTTACAAAATGCTAAGATCATCATCCTCCTTGCAGAAATCTTCATCCCTTTTCTGCCAGAGAGTAAATAGTACACACCGGTACCTTTTAAAATAAACTTTTGCTTGAGAAAATAAAAACTTTACATTTTTGTCACCACACTCACTTTGCCCTTCCTAGCAGTTAAGCAGGCAGAGAGAATGACTGGGGGTGGAGCTAAGGGAGGAGCTATATAGACAGCTCTGCTGTGGGTGCTCTCTCTGCCACTTCCTGTTGGGAAGGAGAATATCCCACAAGTATGGATTAATCCGTGGACTCGATACTTCTTACAAGAGAAATATATTTTAGAATTTGTCTTAATTGTAGATAATTAAGAATTTATTTCAGCCCAGATAAATTGGCATAGGAGTTGGTTGTTTGCACAAATAATATATATAATTTCTGATGTTTTAAATTAGAATTATATAGGATAAATTGCAGGCTAAGTAGTTTAATTGTGGTGGTCTGAAAGTTAGTGGCCCATACTTTGGTATTTCATTGTGGTGATGTAATGCAATTCAATTGTGAATAAGGTTAATTCTAAAGGTACGTTTGGTTTGCTTTGTAAAGAATATTGTAAAAGTTTAAAAGACCAGTCAACACAATAGATTTGCATAATCAACGCATGCAAGATAACAAGACGATGCAATAGCACTTAGTCTGAACTTCAAATTAGTAGATTTTTTTTTGACAATTTTAAATTATGTCTTTTCCACTCCCCCTGTACCATGTGACAGCCATCAGCCAATCACAAATGCATACATGTACCATGTCACAGCAATCAGCCATTCACAAATGCATACACACTTATTCTTGCAGATGCTCAGCAGGAGCTGGTGACTCAAAAAGTTTAAATATAAAAAGACTGTGCACATTTTGTTAATGGAACTAAATTGGAAAGTTGTTTAAAATGGCATGCTCTATCTGAATCATGAAAATTTAATTTTGATTGAGTGTCCCTTTAAGCCTGTATAGTTTGATTCATATCTGGTTTTCTATAAATATAATTCAATGTGTTAATAATTTTAACTAATATAAAGTATAAAGAATTTAGGAATTTATATTAATTTTAATTGTTTCGTATATGCATTTTATTGGGGGTTTGTTTTAAAGAATAATTAGTAAATATATTGTATTATAACCCAGCCATATACTGACAAAAAGTAACCTTCCAAGACAAAAATTTAATATCTAATTCATGCATAGGCTCCAACGGAGCCCGTTCAAACTTAAAAAACAAGATTTAAATTTCAAGCAGGAGCAATAGATCTAAACACAGGTCTGATCCTAGCAGAGCCTTAACAAGTGACTGTACATCAGGAAGCTCAGCGAACCTCTTGTGCAGTAACACAGACAGGGCCGAAATCTGTCCCCTCAGGACACTTGCAGAAAGCCCTTCTCCAGTTCATCCTGGAGAACAGAATAAGTAGGTCCTTCACACCTTATGATAAATGCGACAAGCTAACAGCTTCGAGCTTGAATGAGAGTAAAAATAACACTCTCAGAAACCTTGTCTTGGCTAGGACTAAGTGTTCAATCTCCACGCAGTCAGCCTCAGAGATCTAGACATAGATGAACAAAGAGACCTTGGTCAGATCCCTGCGACAAGGTAACTTCCACGGAGGAGATAACGACATCCCCACTAGTAAGCAAACCCTATCCTTCGCGGCCAAGACGGAGCAATCAGTATCACTGACGCCTGCTTGATTTGAGTCACTACACTAGGAAGTAGTGGTAACTGCCCTAAAAGATAAATTAGATTAAACCTCCAAAGCCCCGCTAATGCATCTGTTAGCTCTGCCTGAGGATCCCTGTACCTCAACCCGTATCTGGGTAACTTGGCAATGAGACATCATAAGATCTTCCTCTTGCAAACTTCCGCAAACACTTGGGATGGGACCCAGAATAAAGTATTGTCTGCTGAGGAAATACGCTTCCCAGTTGCCCTCACCCGGAAAGTGGATCGCTGACAGCGAACAAATGTGGGTCTCTGCCCACTCCAGATCCGAGATACTTCGATCATAGCTAGGGAGCTTCTCGTTCCCCCCTGATGGTTGATGTAAGCCACCGAGGATATATTGTCTGATTGGAATCTGATAAACTGGGACAAACCCAGCAGAGGCCAAGCCTTCGGAGCATTGTATATTTCCCAAAGATCCAAAATGCGATTGGGAAGGAGTCCATAGGCCCTGTTCCTTCCTGCCAACCCAAACAGCTCCCCATCCTGACAGACTCGCAACCGTAGTCACAATCACCCAGGATGGTCTTGCGACTAACATCCCTTGGGACAAGTGATCCGGACAAAAAACACCAGAGAGCGATTCTCTCGATCTGTTGTCCAGAGAAATCTGTTGAGACCGATCTGAATGATCGCCGTTCCATTGCTTCAGCATGTGCAGTTGCAACAGTTTGAGGTGAAACCTGGAAAAGGAAATGATGTCCATGCTGGACACCATGAGACCAATCACCTCCATACACCGAGCCACAGATGGCCTTAAGGAAGCTAGCCTGCAACGTCTCTGGTCTGTTAGAAAAATTATTATGTCTATGGAGACTTTTATAGTACCTGGGAATTCCACCCTGGTACTCGATACAAGAGAACTCTCTCTGTCTTCTTCGATCCCACTAATGGTCCACTCTCCAAAAAACTTCTTGGAGAATGCTGCGTTGGCCGGGAAACCCGGGTCAACTACTTGGAAGGCAGTTATGCTCACTCCTTGGGTGGCTGAGACTTGAAACCCTGAAACAAGCGACTGAAAAGAGCGACAGTTTGTCCCCTACACGATCCAGAAGAGGACCGGGGACCGCCCGTTCATGCCGACGCGGGTTTCTTGCTCTGCTTGGATCTATTCCAGGAATGAGCCGGCTTCTTGGTTTGCTCAGGCTTAGCGAAGGACTGCTGACATGGGCTTTATCAAAACGTAAAGAACGAAAATTGTCCCTTAGACTCGTTCATATTCTCTTGCGGTAGAAGGGCACCCTTGCCCCCTGTGATCGTGGAGATAATTGAGTCCAGGCCTGGACCAAACTAATTAATTCCCTTAAAGGGGAGGGAAAGAAGTCTAGACATAGAAGTCATATCCGCATACCATGACTTCAGCCAGAGCCCGCCGGACCTGAACAGAAAAGGCTGAAGTCGTAGTATTTAGGCGAATAATCTGCCTAATAGCATAACAGATAAAAGAATTAGCAACCCTCAAAGCCATAAATCTTTCTGAACTCTCCACCCCGATCAATCCTATAAGGAGTCACACCAGAAGGTAGTTTCTCCAGCAACGGCCGCCTCCGGTTGAAACAAATATCCCGTATGCTGAAAACAACTTTCTTAACAGTTTCCCTCCTTTATCCATGGACTCCTAAAATGAAGAGCTATCCTCAAACGGGATAGTAACAAAATTTATGCTTACCTGATAAATTTATTTCTCTTGTGGTGTATCCAGTCCACGGGTTCATCCATCACTTGTGGGATATTCTCCTTCCCAACAGGAAGCTGCACCCCCAGTCATTCGACCAAAGACAAGCAAGAAAAAAAGGAGAAACTATAGGGTGCAGTGGTCACTGTAGTTTAAAAATAAAAAACACCTGCCTTAAAATGACAGGGCGGGCCGTGGACTGGATACACCACAAGAGAAATAAATTTATCAGGTAAGCATAAATTTTGTTTTCTCTTGTAAAGGTGTATCCAGTCCACGGGTTCATCCATTACTTGTGGGATAACAATACCAAAGCTTTAGGGCACGGATGAAGGGAGGGACAAGGCAGGAACTTAAACGGAAGGCACCACTGCCTGTAAGACCTTTCTCCCAAATATAGCCTCCGAAGAAGCAAAAGCATCAAATTTATAGAATTTAGAAAAGGTATGAATCGAAGACCAAGTCGCCACCTTACAAATCTGTTCAACAGAGGCCTCATGTTTAAAAGCCCATGTGGAAGCTACTGCTCTAGTAGAATGAGCTGTAATTCTTTCAGGAGGCTGCTGGCCAGCAGTCTCATAAGCTAAACGTATTATACATCTTAGCCAAAAAGAAAGAGAAGTTGCAGAAGCCTTTTGGCCTCTCCTCTGTCCAGAGTTGACAACAAACAAAGCAGATGTTTGACGAAAATCTTTCATAGCTTGTAAATAAAACTTTAAAGCACGAACCACATCAAGATTGTGTAATAGACGTTCCTTCTTTGAAGAAGGATTAGGACATAGTGAAGGAACAACAATCTCCTGATTGATATTCTTATTAGATACCACCTTAGGAAGAAACCCAGGTTTGGTAGGTAACACTACCTGATCTGCATTGAAAATCAGATAAGGGGAATCACATTGTAAAGCAGATAACTCCGAAACTCTTCAAGCCGAGGAGATAGCTACTAAAAACAGAACTTTCCAAGATAAAAGCATAATATCTATGGAATGCAAAGGTTCAAACGGAACCCCTTGAAGAACTTTAATAACTAAATTTAAACTCCATGGCGGAGCAACAGTTTTAAACACAGGCTTGATTCTAACTAAAGCCTGAAAAAATGCCTGAACGTCTGGAACCTCAGCCAGATGTTTGTGCAAAAGAATAGACAGAGCAGAAATCTGTCCCTTTAAGGAACTAGCTGACAAACCCTTCTCCAATCCTTCTTGGAGAAAAGATAATATCCTAGGAATCCTGACCTTACTCCATGAGTAACCCTTGGATTCACACCAATGAAGATATTTACACCATATCTTATGATAGATTTTCCTGGTGACAGGCTTTCGAGCCTGAATTAAGGTATCAATGACAGATTCGGAAAAACCACGCTTTGATAGAATCAAGCGTTCAATCTCCAAGCAGTCAGACGTAGAGAAATTAAATTTGGATGTTTGAAGGGACCTTGAAGTAGAAGGTTCTGCCTTAGCGGCAGAGACCATGGTGGAAAGGATGACATGTCCACCAGATCAATCAGACGAGGGAGCAGAGGAAACGGTGGAAACACATAAGCCAGGCTGAAGGACCAGGGCACTGCTAGAGCATCTATCAGCGCTGCATTGGGATCCCTGGACCTGTAACAAGGAAGCTTGGAGTTCTGACGAGACGTCATGAGATCCAGTTCTGGTTTGCCCCAAAGTTGGATCAACTGGGCAAATACCTCCGGATGGAGCTCCCACTCCCCCGGATGAAAAAAGTCTGCTGACTTAGAAAATCTGCCTCCCAGTTCTCTACTCCTGGGATATGGATAGCTGAGAGATGGCAAGAGTGAACCTCTGCCCATAGAATTATCTTTGAAACCTCCAACATTGCCAGGGGGCTCCTTGTTCCCCCCTGATGGTTGATATAGGCTACAGTCGTGATGTTGTCCGACTGAAATTTGATGAACCTGACCGCAGCTAGCTGAGGCCAAGCCTGAAGAGCATTGAACATCGCTCTTAGTTCCAGAATGTTTATCGGAAGGAGGGCCTCCTCCTGAGTCCACGAACCCTGAGCCTTCAGGGAGTTCCAGACTGCAGCCCAGAAGGCTGGCATCTGTCGTTACTATAGTCCATTCTGGCCTGCGGAAACTCATTCCCTTGGACAGATAGACCCGAGATAGCCACCAGAGAAGAGAATCCCTGGTCTCTTGATCCAGATTTAGTAGAGGGGACAAATCTGTGTAATCCCCATTCCACTGATTGAGCATGCAAAGTTGCAGTGGTCTGAGATGTAGGCGGGCAAACGGAACTATGTCCATTGCCGCTACCATTAATCCGATTACCTCCATACACTGAGCCACTGACGGACGAGAAATGGAATAAAGAGCACGGCAGGAAGTTAGAAGTTTTGACAACCTGACCTCTGTCAGATAAATCTTCATTTCTACTGAATCTATCAGAGTTCCTAGGAAAGAAACTCTTGTGAGAGAGAACTCTTTCCTTCGTTCACCTTCCACCCGTGAGACCTTAGGAATGCCAGAATAATGTCCGTATGGGACCTGGCGATTTGAAAAGTTGACGCCTGTATCAGGATGTTGTCTAGGTAAGGGGCTACTGCTATACCCCGCGGTCTTAGAACCACCAGAAGGGACCCTAGAACCTTCGTCAAGATTCTTGGTGCCGTGGCTAACCCGAAGGGAAGAGCCACAAACTGGTAATGCCTGTCTAGGAAGGCGAACCTGAGAAACTGATGATGATCCCTGTGTATCGGAATATGTAGATAAGCATCCTTTAAATCCACGGTAGTCATATATTGACCCTCCTGGAACATAGGTAGGATGGTTCGAATAGTCTCCATCTTGAAGGATGTGACCCTGAGAAATTTGTTTAGGATCTTGAGATCCAAGATTGGTCTGAAAGTTCCCTCTTTCTTGGGAACTAGAAACAGATTTGAATAGAAGCCCTGCCCCTGTTCCTCCTTTGGAACTGGGTGGATCACTCCCATAACTAGTAGGTCTTGAATGCAATGTAAGAATGCCTCTCTCTTTATCTGGTTTGCAGATAATTGTGAGAGAAGAAATCTCCCCTTTGGAGATGAAGCTTTGAAATCCAGAAGATATCCCTGGGAAACAATCTCCAGAGCCCAGGGATCCTGGACGTCTCTTGCCCAAGCCTGGGCGAAGAGAGAAAGTCTGCCCCCCACTAGATCCGGTCCCGGATCGGGGGCTACTCCTTCATGCTGTCTTAGAGGCAGCAGCAGGCTTTTTGGCCTGTTTCCCCTTGTTCCAAGCCTGGTTAGGTCTCCAGACTGGCTTGGACTGGGCAAAATTTCCCTCTTGTTTTGTAGAAGAGGAAGATGAAGCTGCGCCACTCTTGAAGTTTCGAAAGGAACGAAAATTAGTCTGTTTGGTCCTTAACTTGTTGGACCTATCCTGGCGAAGGGCGTGGCCTTTTCCTCCAGTAATATCAGAAATGATCTCCTTCAGTCCAGGCACAAATAGGGTCTGTCCTTTGAAGGGGATATTGAGAAGTTTAGACTTTGAAGTGACATCAGCTGACCAGGATTTAAGCCATAGCACCCTACGTTCCTGAATGGCAAAACCTGAATTTTTAGCCGTTAGCTTAGTTAAATCAAAAACGGCGTCAGAAATAAATGAATTGGCTAACTTAAGAGCTTTAAGCCTGTCAAGGATATCATCCAACGGGGTCTCTACCTGTAAAGCCTCCTCCAGAGACTCGAACCAGAAAACCGCTGCAGCAGTGACTGGGGCAATGCATGCAAGAGGCTGGAGAATAAAACCTTGTTGTATAAAGATTTTCTTAAGGAAACCCTCTAATTTCTTATCCATAGGATCTAGGAAAGCACAACTGTCCTTGACAGGAATAGTTGTACGCTTAGCTAGGGTAGAGACTGCTCACTCCACCTTAGGGACCGTCTGCCACAAGTCCCGTGTAGCGGCATCTATAGGAAACCTTTTCAGGAGGGGGAGAGAACGGCACACCTGGTCTATCCCATTCCTTAGAAATAATTTCTGAAAACCTCTTAGGGATTTGAAAAACAGAATTTATGCTTACCTGATAAATTACTTTCTCCAACGGTGTGTCCGGTCCACGGCGTCATCCTTACTTGTGGGAATATCTCTTCCCCAACAGGAAATGGCAAAGAGTCCCAGCAAAGCTGGCCATATAGTCCCTCCTAGGCTCCGCCCACCCCAGTCATTCGACCGACGGACAGGAGGAAAAATATAGGAGAAACCATATGGTACCGTGGTGACTGTAGTTAGAGAAAATAATTCATCAGACCGGATTAAAAAACCAGGGCGGGCCGTGGACCGGACACACCGTTGGAGAAAGTAATTTATCAGGTAAGCATAAATTCTGTTTTCTCCAACATTGGTGTGTCCGGTCCATGGCGTCATCCTTACTTGTGGGAACCAATACCAAAGCTTTAGGACACGGATGAAGGGAGGGAGCAAATCAGGTTACCTAAACGGAAGGCACCACGGCTTGCAAAACCTTTCTCCCAAAAATAGCCTCCGAAGAAGTAAAGTATCAAATTTGTAAAATTTGGCAAAAGTGTGCAGTGAAGACCAAGTCGCTGCCTTACATATCTGATCAACAGAAGCCTCGTTCTTGAAGGCCCATGTGGAAGCCACAGCCCTAGTGGAGTGAGCTGTGATTCTTTCAGGAGGCTGCCGTCCGGCAGTCTCATAAGCCAATCGGATGATGCTTTTAAGCCAAAAGGAAAGAGAGGTAAAAGTTGCTTTTTGACCTCTCCTTTTACCAGAATAGACGACAAACAGAGAAGATGTTTGTCTGAACTCTTTTGTAGCTTCTAAGTAGAATTTTAGAGCACGGACTACATCTAAATTGTGTAGCAAACGTTCCTTCTTTGAGACTGGTTTCGGACACAAAGAAGGTACAACTATCTCCTGGTTAATATTCTTGTTGGAAACAACCTTTGGAAGAAAACCAGGCTTAGTACGCAAAACAACCTTATCTGAATGGAACACCAGATAGGGCGGAGTACACTGCAGAGCAGATAACTCTGAAACTCTTCTAGCAGAAGAAATAGCAACCAAAAACAAAACTTTCCAAGATAATAACTTAATATCTATGGAATGTAGAGGTTCAAACGGAACCCCTTGAAGAACTGAAAGAACTAGATTTAGACTCCAGGGAGGAGTCAAAGGTCTGTAAACAGGCTTGATCCTAACCAGAGCCTGAACAAATGCTTGAACATCTGGCACAGCTGCCAGTCGTTTGTGTAGTAAGACAGATAAAGCAGAAATCTGTCCCTTTAAAGAACTCGCAGATAATACTTTATCCAAACCTTCTTGCAGAAAGGAAAGAATCTTAGGAATTTTTATCTTATTCCATGGGAATCCCTTGGATTCACACCAACAGATATATCTTTTCCATATTTTATGGTAAATCTTTCTAGTTACCGGTTTTCTGGCCTGAACCAGAGTATCTATCACAGAATCTGAAAACCCACGCTTTGATAGAATCAAGCGTTCAATCTCCAAGCCGTCAGCTGGAGGGAGACCAGATTTGGATGTTCGAATGGACCCTGAACAAGAAGGTCCTGTCTCAAAGGTAGCTTCCATGGTGGAACCGATGACATATTCACCAGGTCTGCATACCAAGTCCTGCTTGGCCACGCAGGAGCTATCAAGATCACCGAGGCCCTCTCCTGTTTGATCCTGGCTACCAGCCTGGGAATGAGAGGAAACGGTGGAAACACATAAGCTAGGTTGAAGGTCCAAGGTGCTACTAGTACATCCACTAGAGTCGCCTTGGGATCCCTGGATCTGGACCCGTAGCAAGGAACCTTGAAGTTCTGACGAGAACCTTGAAGTTCTGGAATGCCCCATAATTGAGTCAACTGGGCAAAGATCTCCGGGTGGAGTTCCCACTCCCCCGGATGGAATGTCTGACGACTCAGATAATCCGCTTCCCAGTTTTCCACACCTGGGATGTGGATCTCAGATAGATGGCAGGAGTGATTCTCCGCCCATTGTATTATTTTGGTCACTTCTTTCATCGCTAGGGAACTCCTTGTTCCCCCCTGATGATTGATATACGCAACAGTCGTCATGTTGTCTGATTGGAATCTTATGAATCTGGCCTTTGCAAGCTGAGGCCAAGCCCTGAGAGCATTGAATATCGCTCTTAGTTCCAGAATGTTTATTGGGAGAAGAGACTCTTCCCGAGACCATAGTCCCTGAGCTTTCAGGGATTCCCAGACCGCGCCCCAGCCCACTAGACTGGCGTCGGTCGTGACAATGACCCTCTCTGGTATGCGGAAGCTCATTCCCTGGGATAGATGGTCCAGGGTCAGCCACCAACGGAGTGAATCTCTGGTCTTCTGATCTACTTGAATCCCTGGAGACAAGTCTGTATAGTCCCCATTCCACTGTTTGAGCATGCACAGTTGTAATGGTCTTAGATTCGTGCAAAAGGAACTATGTCCATTGCTGCAACCATCAACCCTACTACTTCCATGCACTGAGCTATGGAAGGACGTGGAACAGAGTGAAGAACTTGACAAGTGCTTAGAAGTTTTGACTTTCTGACATCTGTCAGAAAAATCCTCATTTCTAAGGAATCTATTATTGTTCCCAAGAAGGGAACTCTTGTTGACGGAGACAGAGAACTTTTTTCTATGTTCACCTTCCATCCGTGAGATCTGAGAAAGGCCAGAACGATGTCTGTATGAGCCTTTGCTTTTGAAAGGGACGACGCTTGTATTAGAATGTTGTCCAAGTACGGTACTACTGCAATGCCCCTCGATCTTAGAACCGCTAGAAGGGACCCGAGTACCTTTGTGAAAATCCTTGGAGCAGTGGCTAACCCGAATGGGAGGGCCACAAACTGGTAATGTTTGTCCAGAAAGGCGAACCTTAGGAACTGATGATGTTCTTTGTGGATAGGAATATGTAGGTACGCATCCTTTAGATCCACGGTAGTCATAAATTGACCTTCCTGGATAGTGGGTAGAATCGTTCGAATGGTTTCCATTTTGAACGATGGTACCCTGAGAAATTTGTTTAGGATCTTTAAATCCAGAATTGGTCTGAAGGTTCCCTCTTTTTTGGGAACTACGAACAGATTTGAGTAAAATCCCATTCCTTGTTCCGTCATTGGAACAGGGTGTATCACTCCCATCTTTAACAGGTCTTCTACACAATGTAAGAACGCCTGTCTCTTTATTTGGTTTAAGGATAAGTGAGACATGTGGAACCTTCCCCTTGGGGGTAGTTCCCTGAATTCCAGAAGATAACCCTGAGAAACTATTTCTAGTGCCCAGGGATCCTGAACATCTATTGCCCAAGCCTGAGCGAAGAGAGAGAGTCTGCCCCCTACTAGATCCGGTCCCGGATCGGGGGCTACTCCTTCATGCTGTTTTGTTAGCAGCAGCAGGCTTCTTGGCCTGCTTACCCTTGTTCCAGCCTTGCATAGGTTTCCAGGCTGGTTTGGGCTGTGAGGCATTACCCTCTTGCTTAGAGGATGCAGAATTAGAGGCCGGTCCGTTCCTGAAATTGCGAAAGGAACGAAAATTAGACTTATTCTTGGCCTTGAAAGGCCTATCTTGTGGAAGGGCGTGGCCCTTTCCCCCAGTGATGTCTGAGATAATCTCTTTCAATTCTGGCCCAAAGAGAGTTTTACCTTTGAAAGGGATGTTAAGCAATTGTGTCTTGGATGATACATCCGCTGACCAAGACTTTAGCCAAAGCGCTCAGCGCGCCACAATTGCAAACCCTGAATTTTTCGCCGCTAATCTAGCTAATTGCAAAGCGGCATCTAAAATAAAAGAGTTAGCCAACTTAAGTGCGTGAACTCTGTCCATAACCTCCTCATATGGAGTCTCTCTACTGAGCGACTTTTCTAGTTCCTCGAACCAGAACCACGCTGCTGTAGTGACAGGAACAATGCACGAAATGGGTTGGAGAAGGTAACCTTGCTGTACAAAAATCTTTTTAAGCAAACCTTCCAATTTTTTATCCATAGGATCTTTGAAAGCACAACTATCCTCGATAGGAATAGTAGTTTGCTTGTTTAGAGTAGAAACTGCCCCCTCGACCTTAGGGACTGTCTGCCATAAGTCCTTTCTGGGGTCGACTATAGGAAATAATTTCTTAAATATAAGGGGGGGAACAAAAGGTATGCCGGGCTTCTCCCACTCCTTATTCACTATGTCCGCCACCCGCTTGGGTATAGGAAAAGCGTCGGGGTGCACCGGAACCTCTAGAAACTTGTCCATCTTGCATAATTTCTCTGGAATGACCAAGTTGTCACAATCATCCAGAGTAGATAACACCTCCTTAAGCAGTGCGCGGAGATGTTCTAATTTAAATTTAAATGTCACAACATCAGGTTCAGCTTGTTGAGAAATTTTTCCTGAATCTGAAATTTCCCCATCTGACAAAACCTCCCTCATGGCCACTTCAGATTGGTGTGAGGGTATGACAGAACAATTATCATCAGCGCCCTCCTGCTCTTAATCGCGCTTTCTCTGATATGCAGGCATTTTGGATAAAATATTTGCTATGGAGTTATCCATTACAGCCGTCAATTGGTGCATGGTAATAAGCATTGGCGCGCTAGATGTACTAGGGGCCTCCTGCGTGGGCAAAACTGGTGTAGACACAGTAGGAGATGATGTAGTATCATGTCTACTCCCCTCATCTGAGGAATCATCTTGGGCAATTTCATTATCTGTGGCAGTACTGTCCTTACTTTGTTTGGACGCTATGGCACAATTATCACACAATTTTGAATGGGGAGACACATTGGCTTTCATACATATAGAACATAGCTTATCCGAAGGCACAGACATGTTAAACAGGCTTAAACTTGTCAATAAAGCACAAAAAACGTTTTAAAACAAAACCGTTACTGTCTCTTTAAATTTTAAACAGAGCACACTTTATTACTGAATATGTGAAAAAGTATGAAGGAATTGTTCAAAATTTACCAAAATTTCACCACAGTGTCTTAAAGCATTAAAAGTATTGCATACCAATTTTCAGAGCTTTAACCCTTAAAATAACGGAACCGGAGCCGTTTACAAATTTAACCCCTATACAGTCCCAGCTACAGCCTTTGCTGTGACCTAACCAAGCCCAGAGGGGAATACGATACCAAATGACGCCTTCTAGAAACTTTTCCAACTACTTTCAGGTCCTCACACATGCATCTGCATGTCTTGCTCTCAAAAACAACTGTGCAGTAATGGCGCGAAAATGAGGCTCAGCCTACAACTGGGAAGGCCCTCCCTGACTGGAAAAGGTGTCTAACATAGTGCCTGACGTTAAAAAACGTTCCCCAAGTTTATAAGTGTGAATTATCAGCATAAACATGTATAAAATGTCCAAATAAAGCAATCGATTTAGCCCATAAAAGTGTCTACCAGTTTTATAGCCCATATTAAGCCCTTTATTCTGTTTGAGACTAAGAAAATGGCTTACCGGTCCCCATGAGGGGAAATGACAGCCTTCCAGCATTACACAGTCTTGTTAGAAATATGGCTAGTCATACCTTAAGCAGAAAAGTCTGCTAACTGTTTCCCCCAACTGAAGTTACTTCATCTCAACAGTCCTATGTGGAAACAGCAATCGATTTTAGTTACTGTCTGCTAAAATCATCTTCCTCTCACAAACAGAAATCTTCATCCTTTTCTGTTTCAGAGTAAATAGTACATACCAGCACTATTTTAAAATAACAAACTCTTGATAGTAGAATAAAAAAAACTACATTTAAACACCACATACTCTTAACCATCTCCGTGGAGATGTTGCCTGTGCAACGGCAAAGAGAATGACTGGGATGGGCGGAGCCTAGGAGGGACTATATGGCCAGCTTTGCTGGGACTCTTTGCCATTTCCTGTTGGGGAAGAGATATTCCCACAAGTAAGGATGACGCCGTGGACCGGACACACCAATGTTGGAGAAAACATCAGTGTAAACAGGCACTGCAAAGTATTTGTCCATTTTACACAATTTCTCTGGGACTACAATGGTGTCACAGTCATCCAGAGTCGCTAAAACCTCCCTGAGCAACACGCGGAGGTGTTCAAGCTTAAATTTAAATGCTGTCATTTCAGAGACAGAATGAAGTAATGCCTTCCCTGAACCAGAGAAGTCACCCACAGATAGAAGCTCTCCTGCTTCAACTTCTGCACATTGTGAGGGTATATCAGACATAGCTACTAAAGCGTCAGAGAGCTCTGTATTTGTTCTAGCCCCAGAGCTGTCTCGCTTTCCTTGTAACCCTGGCAGTTTGGACAATACCTCTGTGAGGGTATGATTCATAACTGCCGCCATGTCTTGTAAAGTAAACGCATTGGACGCGCTAGATGTACTTGGCGTCCCTTGAGCGGGAGTTATAGGTGCTGACACGTGGGGAGAGCTAGATGGCATAACCTCCCTTTTGTCAGTCTCAGAAACCTCAGGTGATAAATCTTTAAAAGTCATAATATGGTCTTTATAACTTATAGAAAGGTCAGTGCATTTGGTACACATTCTAAGAGGGGGTTCCACAATAGCTTCAAAACATAATGAACAAGGAGTTTCCTCTATGTCAGACATGTTTAACAGACTAGTAATGAGACCAGCAAGCTTGGAAAACACTTTAATAAATGTGAAAAAAGCAATAATAAAAAACAGTACTGTGCCTTTAAGAGAAAAAAACTACCACATAAACTGCAAAACAGTGAAAAAAAGTAGTAAACTCTACAAAATTTTTAGTGTGTATAAGGGACTAAAGCAGCATTGCACCCACTTACAAATGGATGATTAACCCCTCAGGCCCAAAAACGAATTAGAAAAACGTTAAACCTGTTAACAAACAGTCAAACACACTGCCACAGCTCTGCTATGGCTCCTACCTGCCCTCAAATACGATTTTTGCAGGAACAAAACCCTCTATAGAGGTCCTATAAGCCAGAGGACTCCTTCAGGGAAGCTGGATGTCTCAGACTGAAACGAAAATAGGCCCCTCCCACCATGCAGTCAAAGTCAGAGGGCCTTAAAAAAGTACTCCTATGAGTAATCTAACAAGCCATGTGGAAATTAGGCCCCAAATAAAGATTTATCTCCCTCAGAGAAAAAACGTTTTTATTTATAAATCATGCAAATGTTTTTTACACTAAGTAATATGGGTATTAACATGAATATTATCCCTTTTTGCAAGCATGATCCCAGTTGTTGTTAAATCACTGTATCTGGCTTACCTTAAATATACCAGGCACTGTCAGCATTTTCTAGACCTTATCTCTCTAGAAAAAAATATACTGAACATACCTCAAAGCAGGCAATCTGCAGACCGTCCCACCAACTGAAGTTTTCTTTCCATACTCTTCAGTTATGTGTGAGAACAGCAATGGACCTTAGTTACAAACCGCTAAGATCATCAAACCTCCAGGCAGAAGTCTTCTTCCAATTTCTGCCTGAGAGTAAAAACAGTACAACGCCGGTACCGTTTAAAAATAACAAACTTTTGATTGAAGGTAAAAACTACACTAAGTCACCACATCTCTCTTGATACTTCCTTTCTTGTCGAGAGCTGCAAGAGAATGACTGGGGGTGGCAGTTAGGGGAGGAGCTATATAGACAGCTCTGCTGTGGGTGTCCTCTTGCAGCTTCCTGTTGGGAAGGAGAATATCCCACAAGTAATGGATGAACCCGTGGATTGGATACACCTTTACAAGAGAAAATACGTTTAGCAAGGGTGAAGATAGCGCTATCCCTTTTAGGGACGGAACCTCACAACTCCATTTAGACTCCAGGACCAGGAACGATTTGTTAAAGGGAGAAGAGAGGAACAATCCAGTCCCATTCATTCTTAATAATGTTCGCCATCTAACAGGAGCAGGGATGGATAAGGTACCACCTTGTCCTCAAACTCTATCCAATATAGGATTTAAAGGTTCCTCAGGTAATTTGGCCTCTGGAACCACTGAATTCGCCAAAAAACTTCCTTGAGAAGAAAGCGCAAATTCCTAAAACTAAAGTCTGGCTCCTCCGCAGCCGGAGGTTTAGAGGCAGCAGACTCCGACCCAGAATGTTTATACTCTGAAGTCTCAGAAAGAACTTCATCTTCTGATAACCCTATCAGTTAAATCCAATAAATGATCTGATGTACTCTGGGAAGGAGTGCAATATGTAACCTTTTGCTTGTGCTTAGCAAGGCGAGGTAAAGCATTAAAGGCTGCAGACACTGCCGTCTGAGCTGCACAGTAACATCTGGTGAAAAAATGTCTCCCTCCAGATGGAGGATCAGCAATGCTACAGGAAACTGCATGTGTAGAGAGATAAGCATGTAGGGTACGCACCTCACTGGACGACAACACATCAGAGGTGGACGGCATGTTTGATATTATCACATTATCAAGGCATATGGAACATAATTGAGGGGGCGGTACAAAGGCCTCCTAACATTATAAACAGAAATTACTCTTTAGGAATAGAGGGCGTGCCCTCTAAGTAACAGAATCCTCCATCACTAGTGCAATAACCGGAGAACTATAGAAATAAAACATTTTATTCAAAAAAACGGCACCTTTATATCCCAATGGCTGTGGCACTCACCACCTCCCATGACCCAGACAGTACAGAGAGTTAGGACTCCTCTCTGAAAAACACCCGGTCAGGAAAGAATCATATGTTGCACAATGCATGACCGTCCCTGCTATGAGGAAAAAGCACGCCAAGCTTGTAAGCGGCATGGCTCTCAAAGTGAAAGTGAAATCTGTATATTCCATAACAGCCTATGAGCTCATAACATCTTACACATAAAGCAGCAAAAATCAAATAAACATATAAGATTATTCCCCCCCTGTTCAATAATCCCCCTCAGGAGATATTAACCCTTGATTCTATACTGATTAAAGGAGTCACACTGTGACCCAACCTTTCTTCTAACATTATCATACATGTATAAAAAAATGAAAATCTTACCAGAATCTATGCTGTGGAACAGGAACATTGCCTTTCAAGTGTGACAGGTTAGTAGCGTGACAGGTTAGTAGCATCTCAGGCAGCGACAGGTAAGTAGCAGAGAGCAGGCAGCGAAACTCGTCAACGCTGATTGCTTATGGAGCTGTTAATCTGAGTCGGGATGGTTTCGTAGAGACGACACTCCCTGCATCTCCGGACTCTAACTTTCACCCATGCTCTCACTGAGAGGCTGACAGGACTACTTAAAACTCCAGTCCCATTGCCAAGAGTACTACCCTCCATAAGAGACTATTTCGAATCTTCCAACACTTCTCTGCCAACCTCCTGTGATGAAAGGCAAAGAATGACTGGGGGATGAGGGGAGTGGGGGAGGTATTTAAGCCTTTGGCTGGGGTGTCTTTGCCTCCTCCTGGTGGCCAGGTTCTTATTTCCCACAAGTAAGGAATGAAGCAGTGGACTCTCCTCCCATTAAGATGGAAACAGCGATTTTAGCCAAGATGAATGCGAGATCAAATACATTTGTACAGGCAGTTACTGATTAAAGCCTTTGAGTACTTTTTACTTTTAAAGGCTAAATGTCAAACATGGAATTACTGTTCCTTTGTTAGCAAAATATGCATTGATTTGCAGTTCAGAAACAGTATCTGTAGGTTTGTTTATCTTATTTCTTATGCTGCTGCTACTGAGCTTCAGCATTGGTCAAGCAATCAATGTGTAAAATGTTTACAGTCAGAGTTAAGAATACAGGATCCATTCTACCTTCCCAATTTTAGAATTAAATTGCAATTAAAGCAGGTAAAAAAAAAAAAATATATCACAAAGTTATTTTAGCCATGAATAATTAAACATTTTGGACCAGCACATGCAATAACTTAAATTATGCTTACCTGATCATTTTCTTTTCTTCGGATGGAATGAGTTCACAGCTGCATTCATTACTTTTGGGAAATAAGAACCTGGCCACCAGGAGGAGGCAAAGACAGCCCAGCCAAAGGCTTTAATACTCCTCCCACTTCCCTCATCCCCCAGTTATTCTGCCGAGGAACAAGGAACAGTAGAAGAAATACCAGGGTGAAAAGGTGCCAGAAGAATAAAAAATAAAGATGCCCCAAAGAAAAAATACGGGTGGGGAGCTGTGGACTCTTTCCATCCGAAGAAAAGAAAATGATCAGGTAAGCATAATTTAAGTTTTTCTTCATAAATGGAAATAGTCCACAGCTGCATTCATTACTTTTGGGAAAACAATACCCAAGCTATAGAGGACACAGAATGCAAAAACGGGAGGGTACAGTAGGCGGCCCAATCTGAGGGCACCAGGCCTGAAAAAAACACAACCCAATAAAACCCCGCTTCGTCGGGAGCCGGGCAAAAAAACTAGAAGGAAGAGGCTCCAAGGAAACTGACCCGCAGATAGTCCGAAAGCCTAACTAGAGACCGCAAGCAGACTCACTGAGCCAACACTCCTCCAGGAGAACCGTCACCCAGCAGTCGGTCCACACACAAACCGTCAGTACAGTACCAAAATCCCCAAAAGGGAGAGGACAAGGGTAAGCCAAAGGGATACCCAAAGGTACAGCAAAACCTATACAGGAAAAAAAAACCTTCAAAGGAAGGCCAAGTCCACAGAGACCAGAATGGATCCCGAGAACAGGGGAGACAACGCCCAACCCACAAGGAGCAACCGGGCATCATCAAGGAGAAGAAACATCTCCCAAACATCGTGCAATGTCACTGAAAAAGACAGCTGAAGACAAAGTCCTCAAAATGTCAGAACTCAGAGACTGAGCAAACAGAAAACTACAAGTAGCAAACTCGGAATAAACATCTGAGTCCATTAACACACCGCCATCCGTAGGAAGACAGAGAGAAAACCCTATCCGTAAGGAAGAAGCGGATAAACGAAATAGCAGATTGCCCAAACTCCAAGACAGAGGACACTCTCCAGGCAATCCAGGCCGCCAAGCCTACTCACAGATCACAAAGGGGGAGAGGCACAGAAACTATAAAAAAGGTCCACAGTCATCCCCAAGACTTGAGGATGAACAACAGATCTCAGATCCTACACCTAGCCGGACCAGCCCAACCAGCGGCAGATCTGAGAGCAAGGGAACCGAAAGGAACCCAAGACTGGCCCCCAAAATGGCAGAAGAATGGACACAGCCACTTCAATCTAAAGACAATCGAGCAGGCGATAGACCCAAGGGATTTAGCAAAGCCACCCAACAGTCTCAATGTGGAGCCAGCAGCTCCCAAGATGGAAAGGAACAACTCAATGAGCAGACCAATCCCCGAACCAGATAAAACATCTGCTCCATCCTCCCGAACACAGGAGAGGCCCCTAAAAGGGAACCCCACTTCCGTAAGGAGGACACCGAGCCCCCTGAAGAGGAGAGCGTCGATAAACAACTGCCCATAATACAGAAAGTTGTAGGAAGAATCAAGAGGACACAAGGCCACGTCTCTGACGAACACGGAAGAAACCCTTAAAACACCATCGTGCTAGCACACATACCAGGCGCAAGAGAGACAGCTCAGCAACTGCAAACCTTCCGTTTGCTAGGCAGGAAAACACGCTATCGGCTCACGTTAGTTGGCTGTCCCAAGGGAACAGTATCGTCAGACGCAAGACAAGCTCCAAGCTCCCCCCGGCTCTCAGTAAATCTAGGCAAGTTGTAAAACAGAACAGCCAGAACAAGGGCTAAGCCCAAGTACCCTGGAAACGGGAACCCCCAGGCCAGTCCTAGGATCATAAGGTCCGGTAACATCCCACAGCGGGATCCACAAAGAGATAACGCTGAGTAAAACCCTTAACCACCGGAAGATCAGGACAAGAAGCCCGGGCCCCACAAATGTTTAGATTAAACAATCTTCCAGGAACATAATCCCTAGTCTGATATAAAAAAAACAGACCTACCAGGGAAAAATCCAGAATAACCCGGATAACAAGAGCAAGAAGCCCTTGTAAGTCCCGGCACAAAGGGAAGAGACCACCCTTTGCAGGAGCCCAACACTCCAAAGAGCCAGGGCCATAAAAGGACACTAGAGCTAACAGGCATCCAAGCAACATTAACATGATTGTGCTTTAAAAGAACGGCTAATGCCCCTTAAGGGACACAAGGCGCTGCTCATTTTATAAACATCGGAAGGAGGAAAGGCTGAGTAGACCTCGCCGGGGATAGAACTAGCAACCCTCGGTTGGCAACAGTACAGAGTAGCCCCAGAGCATTAGTATGCTGAGCTAGCTGTCCAGGTAGCCACGAGCTCCAGACACAAGGGAAACGGTGATGACAAGTCACCCGAACAGAGCAAAATCAAGCCAACATATCACATCAGATTCGAAGTCAGAGGACAGTAAAACATGGTTTTGTATACAATCTGGATGACAATACCTGAACCAAATGAGTGGAAAACCACTAGGACCTCTTCTATCACAAGAGGGAGATGCAGAGCATTCCCAACACTGGGGAAAGGACCCCTAACTGGAGCCCAAAAAGACCTCACTGTCTAATGTCTCGAAAAAAGAACAACCAATTCCTGAAGGGAATCCAAGTCCCCCGAAGGAGACCTATCCACAAGGAGAAACGGACAGCATCCACAAGGTCTCAATGAAGAAGAACCACTAAAGTCCAAAAGCAACAATTTCCTAAAGCAACACCGCCCTGACCGGCGGAAAAGAGGCTTTAAACCCTCAATTTTCCCTAGGTTCCGAGGGTATCGAAAGCAACAGAGAGTGACGCAGCAAAATTTACTGACCCAGTCACCAGAGAGACTGCTATTTAGGACTGAAACAATCCCGAGAGCTGCACGAACCCACAAGTCCTCTTGAGAATGCTTAAAACAAATAACAAGAAACATAATAATGTTTAGAGCACTTACACCCCAACCTGAACAGCAAGGTATAATAGGCGCCAGGTGTCTGAATAAGCCGCGAGACAGAAGATCTGAACCCAAGCAAGACCAGCCTGCAACCAGGATCATAACTGCCCTCAGAGAGGGAGGAAGAAAAACAGACAAACATGGGACTAATGTGTCCCGAACAACTTCTATAGACGAAAATAGTGAGTATCGATCCCAGAGACTTTTAAGTTCCTGCAGGAAACATAGTATGAAAAAGAAAATAAAATTCATCCTAACCGGATAAAATAAAATAACAGGCAACCCGAGGGTTAACGCCCAAGAAGAACAGAAAGATCCGCAGGACCAGCCTAACAGAAACCCTGTTCTTCCAACAAAACTGGGAATGATCTCGATAACAAGACTTAAATTAGGTTACTTAATTCCCCCATGTCTAACGAGGTGAGTCGATGAGTCCCATAACCGAGAAGGATAGAGTCCCCAAACAGCTCAAAAACATGTCTGAGTAAAACACAAAGGCAAGCCCGTCTGTAACGAAAGGCACAACACTCAGGAACAGTTACACCGGCAGGGAACAGCACATGTCCTCCAGTGGCCGAGAGACCTGGGGCAATTGGGCAAGAGCACAATCACAAATAAACATCTGGACTTAGTAGACGCGCAAGCGAAAACATGCCACAGTGAGTAGGAAAATGACGTCGCTACAGCCTGAGGAGGGTGTGTGCGCTGTTGTCCAATTACAGCCCCAGAATGTCGGCACAAAGAAAAGCACTGTTGGCGTGGTGCCAGCTAAAACGAGAATCAAGCCAAATCCAATAATAGAAAGTAGAAGGAAGCAGCACTCTTAATCCATTGTCCATAAAATCCAAAAGTTTATTACAAGCCGTTTAAAACCAGTAGACAAGCACAGCACAGTACAAGTACAAGCTACACAAGTGGAGGGGGAGCAAATTCTTACATGTTTCGTGCTATGCAGCACTTAATCATAGGATAGCTCACCACCTATGCAGCACACCTTTAAAGGAATAATGGCCAATCACAGATTCAAAGCCATAGTATACCTGAAAATGCATGTTTTAAAGGTATACTGCAAAGGTGTGAGAAGAAATGGTGTAACATAAAAAAGGTACCCATTACATAAAAAATACAATAAGAAAACAAGAATGCATATAGAGAAATAAAACAATACAGAAAAAAAGATTTTGATGATAATAATAAAGAAAAATTTAGAAAAATTTGTTTCTCTATATAAAAATAAACACATCGATAGATCATGTTACACAAAATCTGGATTAGTCTCAAAAGAAAAATAATTATAAATTTGTTTATAAATTTGAAGAAATGAAATTACAGTGAAGAAAAATATATCTATGTACACAAGGCAAGAAAAAAAAAAAAAAAAAGTCGATGAGTCCCATAACCGAGAAGGATAGAGTCCCCAAACAGCTCAAAAACATGTCTGAGTAAAACACAAAGGCAAGCCCGTCTGTAACGAAAGGCACAACACTCGGGAACAGTTACACCGACAGGGAACAGCACATGTCCTCCAGTGGCCGAGAGACCTGGGGCAATTGGGCAAGAGCACAATCACAAATAAACATCTGGACTTAGTAGACGCGCAAGCGAAAACATGCCACAACCTACGGGGGGAGCAATACATAAACCGGGTTACCCGCATGTGTAGTAGTAGTAGTAGGGAGCAGTAGGGAACTCGCCTCCCAGAGGACAGGGCCCCCCGAGACGGATGGCTCAGCAGTCCCTTGAATCCCCGAGCCCGAGGAACAAGGTGCACTAGGACGGCCTAAAGAACATAACTGACTGACCTGAGTCAATGGGGCTAATTCGCATTCTTCAAAAGGACGAAGAATCTGAATCAGAAAGTTGAACAATCTCAACATCAGCATCCTCCATAACTGGATAAAGGATACCCCCCAAAAAATGGACTATATATAAAACAATTTAAACGGCACCTGACACCCACAATGGCTGGGGCACCCACCAACTCCTATGAACCAGACACCAGCGGGCTAAAATTCTACGTCGCCACACAGTCAGGAATGCGGAAATGGGAGGTAAACCGTACAGTCCAAAGAACCGTAAGGTTGCGTCATTTCGAAAGGCCGTTATGTTCCAAAAGCCACGAGCCCAGTTAACACTACACATAAGCAGATTGAATCACATAAACATGATTAAATCCCCCCTGTTCAATAATCCCCCTCAGGAGATATTAACCCTAGATTCCAAGATACTAAAGGAGTCCCACTGACACCCTGTATTTTTCATGTGAGTTCACAGGAATAAAGGAGCTACAGTACATTCATGAAGAAGTAAAATGAAAAGATCTTACCGGAATATACGCCGTGGAACAGGAACACAGCCTTTCAAGTGTGGCGGATAGTAGCTTAGCCTCCGCCATGGACTTGAGAGAAGATAGCAGGCAGCGAAGTTCGACAACGCCAATTGCATGTGGAGTTGTTAAAATGAGTCGGGATGGTTTCGCAGAAAGACTCTTCCTGCATCTCCGGACTTTAACTTTCATCCAAGCCCTCACTGAGAAACTGACGGGATTACTTAAAAAACTCCCGTCCCATTTCAAAGAGTACTACCCTCCATAAGAGACAAAAACAAACTTCTGACACTTCTCTGCCAACCTCCTGAGACGAAAGGCAAAGAATGACTGGGGAATGAGGGAAGTGGGTGAGTATTTAAGCCTTTGGCTGGGGTGTCTTTGCCTCCTCCTGGTGGCCTGGTTCTTATTTCCCAAAAGTAATGAATGCAGCTGTGGACTCTTTCCATTTATGAAGAAAAAAGGGTTTATCATGGGTGTTTTTGTGCGTGTTGGGTTTACCGCTCGTATTACAAGGTGAAGGGTAAAGGAGAGCGCAATCGTGATTTATGGTAGAATCATTACCTCAGCCTCACAGCTTTGGTTA
>NC_069503.1:973211873-973259847 GCF_027579735.1 Bombina bombina
GGACCTGGACAGGTATCTGGGAAGTTTCTTGTTTAGATGAGAGGCCATGAGATCTATCTCTGGAAGCCCCCACCTCTGAACAATCTGAGAAAACACATCTGGATGGAGAGACCACTCCCCTAGATGTAAAGTCTGGCGGCTGAGATAATCCGCCTCCCAATTGTCTACGCCTGGGATATGCACCGCAGATATTAGACAGGAGCTGGATTCCGCCCAGGCAAGTATCCGAGATACTTCTTTCATAGCTTGGGGACTGTGAGTCCCACCCTGATGATTGACATAAGCCACAGTTGTGATATTGTCTGTCTGAAAACAAATGAACGGTTCTCTCTTTAGTAGAGGCCAGAACTGAAGAGCCCTGAGAATTGCACAGAGTTCTAAAATATTTATTGGTAATCTCGCCTCTTGAGATTTCCAAACCCCTTGTGCTGTCAGAGATCCCCAAACAGCTCCCCAACCTGAAAGACTCGCATCTGTTGTGATCACAGTCCAGGTTGGGCGAACAAAAGAAGCCCCTTGAACCAAACGATGGTGATCTATCCACCATGTCAGAGAGTGTCGTATATTGTGATTCAAGGATATTAATTGTGATATCTTTGTATAATCCCTGCACCATTGATTCAGCATACAAAGCTGTAGAGGTCTCATGTGAAAACGAGCAAGGGGATTGCGTCCGATGCTGCAGTCATGAGACCTAAAACTTCCATGCACATAGCCACTGAAGAGAATGACTGAGACTGAAGGTGCGGCAGGCTGCAACCAATTTTAAACGTCTTTTGTCTGTTAGAGACAGAGTCATGGACACTGAATCTATCTGGAAGCCTAAAAAGATGACCCTTGTCTGAGGAATCAAGAAACTTTTTGGTAAATTGATCCTCCAACCATGCTTCCGAAGAAACAACACTAGTTGATTTGTGTGAGATTCTGCAGTATGTAAAGACTGAGCTAGTACCAAGATATCGTCCAAATAAGGAAACACCGCAATACCCTGTTCTCTGATTACAGATAGTAGGGCACCCAGAACCTTTGGAGCTGATGCTAGGCCAAATGGAAGAGCAACAAATTGGTAGTGCTTGTTTAGAAAAGAGAATCTCAGAAACTGAAAGTGTTCTGGATGAATCGGAATATGAAGGTATGCATCCTGCAAGTCTATTGTGGACATATAATGTCCTTGATGAACAAAAGGCAGTATAGTCCTTATAGTCACCATCTTGAAAGTTGGTACTCTTGTATAACGATTCAAAACTGGTCTGAACAAATTTTCTTTCTTTGGTACAATGAATAGGTTTGAATAAAACCCCAAACCTTGTTCCTGAAGAGGAACTGGCATGATTACCCCTGAAGACTCCAGGTCTGAAACACACTTCAGAAAAGCCTGAGCTTTTACTGGATTTACAGGGATGCGTGAGAGAAAAAATCTTCTCACAGGAGGTCTTACTTTGAATCCTATTCGATACCCTTGAGAGACAATGCTCTGAATTCAAAGATTTTGGACAGATTTTACCCAACAATCCTTGAAAAACCTTAATCTGCCCCCTACCAGCTGAGCTGGAATGAGGGCCGCACCTTCATGCGGACTTAGGGGCAGACTTTGTTTTCCTTAATGGCTTGGATTTATTCCAATTTGAGGAAGGCTTCCAACTGGAAGCAGATTCCTTGGGAGGAGGATTGAGTTTTTGTTCCTTATTCTGACGAAAGGAACGAAAACGGTGAGAAGCCTTAGATTTACCCTTAGGTTTTTTTATCCTGAGGCAAAAAAACTCCTTTTCCTCCAGTGATAGTTGAAATAATAGAATCCAACTGAGAACCAAATAAATTATTACCTTGGAAAGAAAGAGATAGTAATCTAGATTTAGATGTCATATCAGCATTACAAGATTTAAGCCATAAAGCTCTTCTAGCTAATACAGCTAAAGACATGGATCTAACATCAATTTTGATTATATCAAAAATTGCATCACAAATAAAATGATTAGCATGTTGCAGTAAGCGAACAATGCTAGATATGTCAAAATCCAATTCATGTTGCGCTAAATTTTCCAACCAGAAAGTTGATGCAGCCGCAACATCACCCAAAGAAATAGCAGGTCTGAGAAGATGACCTGAATATAAATAGGCCTTCCTTAGATAAGATTCAAGTTTCCTATCTAAAGGATCCCTAAAGGAAGTGCTATCTTCCATAGGAATAGTGGTACGTTTAGCAAGAGTAGAAATAGCCCCATCAACTTTGGGGACCTTTTCCCAAAACTCTATAGATTTTGCTGGTAAAGGATACAATATCTTAAACCTTGAAGAAGGAATAAAAGAAGTACCTGGCTTATTCCATTCCCTAGAAATCATATCAGAAATAGCCTCAGGAATGGGAAAAACACCTGGGGAAACCACAGGAGGTTTAAAAACAGTATTTAAACGTTTATTAGACTGAACGTCAATAGTACTGGTTACCTCAATATCCAAAGTAATTAACACTTCTTTTAATAAAGAACGCATATACTCTATTTTAAATAAATAAGTAGATTTGTCAGTGTCAATATCTGAGGAAGGATCTTCTGTTTCAGATAGATCCTCATCAGAAGAGGATGAATTATTATGTTGTTGGTCATTTGAAATTTCATCAGCTAAATGAGAAGTTTTAAAAGACCTTTTACGTTTATTAGAAGGTGGAAATGCAGACAAAGCCTTCATAATAGAATCAGAAACAAATTCTTTAAAATTTTTAGGTATATCATGCACATTAGAAGTTGAAGGAACTGCAACTGGCAATGTACTATTACTGATAGAAACACTATCTGCATGTAAAAGTTTATCATGACAACTATTACAAATGACATTCGGTGGAATAATTTCTACAATTTTACAACAAATGCACTTAGCTTTTGTAGAACCCATGTCAGGCAGCAATGTTCCAGCAGAAACTTCAGAGGCAGGATCAGATTGGGACATCTTGCTCAATGTAAGAGAAAAAACAACATATAAAGCAAAATTATCTATTTCCTTAAATCACAGTTTCAGGAATGGGAAAAAATGCAAAAGCATAGGCCTCTTGATAGAAAAGAAAGCAGGAGGCAAACAACAATGGGGTATTGAAATAATGAAAAAATTGGCGCCAAGTATGATGCACAACGTAACGTAAACTTTTTTGGCGCCAAAATGTGAAAGGTCACACTTACGTCACTAATGACGCCGCCATGTGAAAGGTCTCGACGTCACGTATGACGCCGGAAATGACGAAGTTGCGTCAAAAAAGTTTGCGCCAAAAATGACGCAATAAAGTCTAACATTTGACGCACCCGCGGGCCTAATATCCGCAAATGCAAAAAGTAGTCAAATTGAAAAAGACTAAACCCCAGGTAAGAAATAAATTTCTTAAAGTGTTTATATTCCCAAATATGAAACTGACAGTCTGCAGAAGGAAATACATGAACCTGACTCATGGCAAATATAAGTACAATACATATATTTAGAACTTTATATAATTTGCATAAAGTGCCAAACCATAGCTGAGAGTGTCTTAAGTAAATGAAAACATACTTACCAAAAGACACCCATACACATATAGCAGATAGCCAAACCAGTACTAAAAACAGAATTTATGTTTACCTGATAAATTACTTTCTCCAACGGTGTGTCCGGTCCACGGCGTCATCCTTACTTGTGGGATATTCTCTTCCCCAACAGGAAATGGCAAAGAGCCCAGCAAAGCTGGTCACATGATCCCTCCTAGGCTCCGCCTACCCCAGTCATTCGACCGACGTTAAGGAGGAATATTTGCATAGGAGAAACCATATGTTACCGTGGTGACTGTAGTTAAAGAAAATAAATTATCAGACCTGATTAAAAAAACCAGGGCGGGCCGTGGACCGGACACACCGTTGGAGAAAGTAATTTATCAGGTAAACATAAATTCTGTTTTCTCCAACATAGGTGTGTCCGGTCCACGGCGTCATCCTTACTTGTGGGAACCAATACCAAAGCTTTAGGACACGGATGAAGGGAGGGAGCAAATCAGGTCACCTAAATGGAAGGCACCACGGCTTGCAAAACCTTTCTCCCAAAAATAGCCTCAGAAGAAGCAAAAGTATCAAACTTGTAAAATTTGGTAAAAGTGTGCAGTGAAGACCAAGTCGCTGCCCTACATATCTGATCAACAGAAGCCTCGTTCTTGAAGGCCCATGTGGAAGCCACAGCCCTAGTGGAGTGAGCTGTGATTCTTTCAGGAGGCTGCCGTCCGGCAGTCTCATAAGCCAATCGGATAATGCTTTTAATCCAGAAGGAGAGAGAGGTAGAAGTTGCTTTTTGACCTCTCCGTTTACCAGAATAAACAACAAACAAAGACAAGTTTGTCTGAAATCCTTAGTAGCTGCTAAGTAAAATTTGAGAGCACGAACTACATCCAAGTTGTGCAACAAACGTTCCTTCTTTGAAACTGGATTAGGACACAAAGAAGGCACAACTATCTCCTGGTTAATGTTTTTGTTAGAAACAACTTTTGGAAGAAAACCAGGTTTAGTACGCAAAACCACCTTATCTGCATGGAACACCAGATAAGGAGAAGAACACTGCAGAGCAGATAATTCTGAAACTCTTCTAGCAGAAGAAATTGCAACCAAAAACAAAACTTTCCAAGATAATAACTTAATATCAACGGAATGTAAGGGTTCAAACGGAACCCCCTGAAGAACTGAAAGAACTAGGTTGAGACTCCAAGGAGGAGTCAAAATTTTGTAAACAGGCTTGATTCTAACCAGAGCCTGAACAAAGGCTAGAACATCTGGCACAGCTGCCAGCTTTTTGTGAAGTAACACAGACAAGGCAGAAATCTGTCCCATCAAGGAACTTGCAGATAATCCTTTTTCCAATCCTTCTCGAAGGAAGGATAGACTCTTAGGAATCTTAACCTTGTCCCAAGGGAATCCTGCAGATTCACACCAACAGATATACCAAATTATGTGGTAATTTTTCTGGCTACAGGCTTTCAGGCCTGAACAAGAGTATTAATAACAGAATCTGAGAACCCTCGCTTTGATAAGATCAAGCGTTCAATCTCCAAGCAGTCAGCTGGAGTGGGTCGAACGGACCTAGAACAAGAAGGTCTCTCAAAGGTAGCTTCCATGGTGGAGCCGATGACATATTCACCAGATCTGCATACCAAGTCCTGCGTGGCCACGCAGGAGCTATCAAAATCACCGACGCCCTCTCCTGATTGATCCTGGCTACCAGCCTGGGGATGAGAGGAAACGGCGGGAACACATAAGCTAGTTTGAAGGTCCAAGGTGCTACTAGTGCATCCACTAGAGCCGCCTTGGGATCCCTGGATCTGGACCCGTAGTGAGGAACTCTGAAGTTCTGACGAGAGGCCATCAGATCCATGTCTGGAATGCCCCACGGTTGAGTGACTTGGGCAAAGATTTCCGGATGGAGTTCCCACTCCCCCGGATGCAATGTCTGACGACTCAGAAAATCCGCTTCCCAATTTTCCACTCCTGGGATGTGGATAGCAGATAGGTGGCAGGAGTGAGACTCCGCCCATAGAATGATTTTGGTCACTTCTTCCATCGCTAGGGAACTCCTTGTTCCCCCCTGATGGTTGATGTATGAACTTGGCCCTCGCTAGCTGAGGCCAAGCTTTGAGAGCATTGAATATCGCTCTCAGTTCCAGAATATTTATCGGTAGAAGAGATTCTACCCGAGACCAAAGACCCTGAGCTTTCAGGGATCCCCAGACCGCGCCCCAGCCCATCAGACTGGCGTCGGTCGTGACAATGACCCACTCTGGTCTGCGGAAGGTCATCCCTTGTGACAGGTTGTCCAGGGACAGCCACCAACGGAATGAGTCTCTGGTCCTCTGATTTACTTGTATCTTCGGAGACAAGTCTGAATAGTCCCCATACCACTGACTGAGCATGAACAGTTGTAATGGTCTTAGATGAATGCGCACAAAAGGAACTATGTCCATTGCCGCTACCATCAAACCTATCACTTCCATGCACTGCGCTATGGAAGGAAGAGGAACGGAATGAAGTATCCGACAAGAGTCTAGAAGTTTTGTTTTTCTGGCTTCTGTCAGAAAAATCCTCATTTCAAAGGAGTCTATTATAGTTCCCAAGAAGGGAACCCTCGTTGACGGAGATAGAGAACTCTTTTCCACGTTCACTTTCCATCCGTGAGATCTGAGAAAGGCCAGGACAATGTCCGTGTGAGCCTTTACTTGAGGAAGGGACGACGCTCGAATCAGAATGTCGTCCAAGTAAGGTACTACAGCAATGCCCCTTGGTCTTAGCACCGCCAGAAGGGACCCTAGTACCTATGAGAAAATCCTAGGAGCAGTGGCTAATCCGAAAGAAAACGCCACGAACTGGAAATGCTTGTCCAGGAATGCAAACCTTAGGAACCGATGATGTTCCTTGTGGATAGGAATATGTAGATACGCATCCTTGAAATCCACCTTGGTCATGAATTGACCTTCCTGGATGGAAGGAAGAAGTGTTCGAATGGTTTCCATCTTGAACGATGGAACCTTGAGAACTTGTTCAAGATCTAGAGATCTAAGATTGGTCTGAACGTTCCCTCTTTTTTGGGAACTATGAACAGATTGGAGTAGAACCCCATCCCTTGTTCTCCTAATGGAACAGGATGAATCACTCCCATTTTTAGCAGGTCTTCTACCCAATGTAAGAATGCCTGTCTTCTTATGTGGTCTGAAGACAACTGAGACCTGTGGAACCTCCCCCTTGGAGGAAGCCCCTTGAACTCCAGAGAATAACCTTGGGAGACTATTTCTAGCGCCCAAGGATCCAGAACATCTCTTGCCCAAGCCTGAGCGAAGAGAGAGAGTCTGCCCCCCACCAGATCCGGTCCCGGATCGGGGGCCCGCATTTCATGCTGTCTTGGTAGCAGTGGCAGGTTTCCTGGCCTGCTTTCCTTTGTTCCAGCCTTGCATAGGTCTCCAGGCTGGATTGGCTTGAGAAGTATTACCTTCCTGCTTAGAGGACGTAGCCCTTGGGGCCGATCCGTTTCTGCGAAAGGGACGAAACTTAGGTTTATTTTTGGTCTTGAAAAGACCTATCCTGAGGAAGGGCGTGGCCCTTGCCCCCAGTGATATCAGAGATAATCTCTTTCAAGTCAGGGCCAAAGAGTGTTTTCCCCTTGAAAGGAATGTCAAGCAATTTGTTCTTGGAAGACGCATCCGCTGCCCAAGATTTTAACCAAAGCGCTCTGCGCCACAATAGCAAACCCAGAATTTTTTCGCCGCTAACCTAGCCAATTGCAAGGTGGCGTCTAGGGTGAAAGAATTAGCCAATTTAAGAGCACGAATTCTGTCCATAATCTCCTCATAAGAAGAAGAATTACTAATAATCGCCTTTCCTAGCTCATCAAACTAGAAACACGCGGCTGCAGTGACAGGGACAATGCATGCAATTGGTTGTAGAAGGGAACCTTGCTGAACAAACATCTTTAGCAGACCTTCTAATTTTTTATCCATAGGATCTTGGAAAGCACAACTATCTTCTATGGGTATAGTGGCGCGCTTGTGTAGAGTAGAAACCGCCCCCTCGACCTTGGGGACTGTCTGCCATCAGTCCTTTCTGGGGTCGACTATAGGAAAACAATTTTATAAATATGGGGGGAGGTACTAAAGGTATACCGGGCCTGTCCCATTCTTTACTAACAATGTACGCCACCCGCTTGGATATAGGAAAAGCTTCGGGGGGCCCCGGGGCCTCTAAGAACTTTTCCATTTTACATAGTGGTTCTGGAATGACCAGATAATCACAATCATCCAAATTGGATAACACCTCCTTAAGCAGAGCGCGGAGATGTTCCAACTTAAATTTAAAAGTAATCACATCAGGTTCAGCTTGTTGAGAAATGTTTCCTGAATCTGAAATTTCTCCCTCAGACAAAACCTCCCTGGCCCCCTCAGACTGGTGTAGGGGCCCTTCAGAAACCATATCATCAGCGTTCTCATGCTCTACAGAATTTTCTAAAACAGAGCAGTCGCGCTTTCGCTGATAAGTGGGCATATTGGCTAAAATGTTTTTGATAGAATTATCCATTACAGCCGTTAAATGTTGCATAGTAAGGAGTATTGGCGCACTAGATGTACTAGGGGCCTCCTGTATGGGCAAGACTGGTGTAGACGAAGGAGGGGATGATGCAGTACCATGCTTACTCCCCTCACTTGAGGAATCATCTTGGGCATCATTTTTACTAAATTTTTTTATGACCTAAAATACATATAGTTAAATGAGAAGGAACCTTGGTTTCCCCACAGTCAGAACACAATCTATCTGGTAGTTCAGACATGTTAAACAGGCATAAACTTGATAACAAAGCACAAAAAACGTTTTAAAATAAAACCGTTACTGTCACTTTAAATTTTAAACTAAACACACTTTATTACTGCAATTGCGAAAAAGTATGAAGGAATTGTTCAAAATTCACCAAAATTTCACCACAGTGTCTTAAAGCCTTAAAAGTATTGCACACCAAATTTGGAAGCTTTAACCCTTAAAATAACGGAACCGGAGCCGTTTTTATATTTAACCCCTTTACAGTCCCTGGAATCTGCTTTGCTGAGACCCAACCAAGCCCAAAGGGGAATACGATACCAAATGATGCCTTCAGAAAGACTTTTCTATGTATCAGAGCTCCACACACATGCAGCTGCATGCCATGCTGTCCTCAAAAACAAGTGCGCCATACCGGCGCGAAAATGAGGCTCTGACTATGATTAGGGAAAGCCCCTAAAGAATAAGGTGTCTAAAACAGTGCCTGCCGATATAATCATATCAAAATACCCAGAATAAATGATTCCTCAAGGCTAAATATGTGTTAATAATGAATCGATTTAGCCCAGAAAAAGTCTACAGTCTTAATAAGCCCTTGTGAAGCCCTTATTTACTATCTTAATAAACATGGCTTACCGGATCCCATAGGGAAAATGACAGCTTCCAGCATTACATCGTCTTGTTAGAATGTGTCATACCTCAAGCAGTAAGAGACTGCACACTGTTCCCCCAACTGAAGTTAATTGCTCTCAACAGTCCTGTGTGGAACAGCCATGGATTTTAGTTACGGTGCTAAAATCATTTTCCTCATACAAACAGAAATCTTCATCTCTTTTCTGTTTCTGAGTAAATAGTACATACCAGCACTATTTTAAAATAACAAACTCTTGATTGAATAATAAAAACTACAGTTAAACACTAAAAAACTCTAAGCCATCTCCGTGGAGATGTTGCCTGTACAACGGCAAAGAGAATGACTGGGGTAGGCGGAGCCTAGGAGGGATCATGTGACCAGCTTTGCTGGGCTCTTTGCCATTTCCTGTTGGGGAAGAGAATATCCCACAAGTAAGGATGACGCCGTGGACCGGACACACCTATGTTGGAGAAACAGTTCTTAGTAGAGGTAATGGTAAATTTGAGAAGTATATCGTCGATCTGAAAAGGGAGGTAGGAGATGAATCTCTACGACTGATAACAGAAAACCCATGAAAAAGACCCCCGTTAGAGAAATCATCGTATTCAATAGGTGATACTCCCTTCACGGCCCTCTGACATTCGCTGTACTCTGAGAGGAATCAGGCTTCAACAATGCTGAGAAGCGCATATCAAAGTAGAAATCTTAGCACAAACTTACTTCACCACCTCCATAGGAGGCAAAGTTTGTAAAACTGAATTGTGGGTGTGGTGAGGGGTGTATTTATAGGCATTTTGAGGTTTGGGAAACTTTGCCCCTCCTGGTAGGATTGTATATCCCATATGTCACTAGCTCATGGACTCTTGCCAATTACATGAAAGAAATATATATATATATACACACACACACACACACACACATACATACATACACACACATACAGGTAGCCCTTAGTTTATGCAGGGGTTAGGTTCCAGAAGGAATGGTTGTAAATTGAAACTGTTGTAAATTGAAACCCAGTTTATAATGTAAGTCAGTGGGAAGTGAGGAAGTTAGGTTCCAGGCCCCTCTAAAAATTGGCATAAGTAACACCTAATACATTATTTTTAAAGCTTTGAAATGAAGACTTTAAATGCTAAACAGCATTATAAGCCTAATTAAATAATCACACAACAGACTGTATCATCAAACTAAGTTTAATGAACAAAAACATTTTTTTACTTGTATTTTTCTGCAAACAGTTCCCTGCATTGTTAGCATGTTAGATAATATTGGGTCTGCACCTATTCTATGCATTTCAATCTGGACTGATTAAGCAGTTAGGCACCCTCTCCTCAAGCAGCTGGACAGGAAGAAAATAGGGAAGTGGCTGCTAGATCTTGTTGCTTTGAAAGCTGCTCGATAGCTAAGGTCTGTTCTGTGTACACAGATTAATTTCAGTCTGCTAAGCTTGCATAACTTTGCTGCAACACAAGCGGACAGCTCCACCTACTGGCTATTTTAATTAGTGCACTGCTTTTCAATAGCAGTCACATGACTGAAAAAAAGGTTGTTATTCTGAAACGGAGCAAATTGAACCGGCGTAAATCGAGGGCCATCTGTACACACACAAACACATATATACACAAAAGTTCAAGCCCTAAGCTACTAGCCAGCCCAAAATGTTACTCGCCACTTCTGATCCCACCCACTAACCAACCCCCCCTATTTGCATATGTTTAGCCAATGTGAAACACCTTATTGTGCAATAATTTTTTAATAGTTTTTGTTTTATACCATAAATTACAAAAATAAGTGCATAGCAATTAGCAACATCATAATTTTTTTAAGATTGTTTTTGTTTTATACCCTAAATTACAAAAATAAATGCATAGCAGTTAGTAACATCAAAAAGGGATCTGGGGAAGAGAACAGCTGGACAGAAAAAGGAAGTTGTTGAACTGAGAGAAAGCAGAGCATGTTGACAT
This sequence comes from Bombina bombina, assembly GCF_027579735.1. Taxonomy (NCBI): domain Eukaryota; kingdom Metazoa; phylum Chordata; class Amphibia; order Anura; family Bombinatoridae; genus Bombina; species Bombina bombina. Next base: position 973,222,766 of record NC_069503.1, read on the forward strand.
TAATATGAGGTCATAGCACACCTTGAGTTGTTTTTTTTTTATACATATCATCTCTCATTTATCTTTTTTCACTCCCTCCCTTCTTCAATCTCTCTTTTTACTTCCTCCCTTCTCTCTCAGGCCATTATCTTCTCTTTACTCTCTCTTCACTCTTTTCTCCACTATTTCTTAATGCTATCTTTTTTCACCCCTTTCACTTTTCCTCTCCAATCTCTCTCTGCCCCTGTTTACCTTCTCAGAAGTAACAGTCTGGGGCCCTTATAGCCCTAGAGGAATAACATATCATGGCCCTCTCATAGATATATAATATCCCATTAGATAATATTTGTAGACACTCACTAACTTTCACTCGCCACTGTTAAATTTCCACTCGCCAATGGCTAGTGGAAATTTGAGCCCTGTATGTATGTATGCATGTATGTGTGGGGAATATGTTCTATGTTTGTTCTATATATTTTGAAATAGATCTTCATATATATATATATATATATATATATATATATATATATATATATATATAAAGCAAAAGAATGCACTCTCAGGACTTTTCCACAAAAAAACCAATTTAATGGAACGTTTTCGGGGTTCACAACCCCTTCATCAGCATGCAAAACAAACAAAATTCAACTCATTTATAGTGTTACATATCAATTACATCATATCAATCTTAGTGTCTCTCCAAAGGAAAAGTGCGCCAATTTTTCGAGTTTGGAACGCATATTGCGTTCCACAGTGCTATCCGGAACCGGAAGTTGTATTACCTCACTTCCGGTTTACGGATTCAACAAACCAAACATGAAATTAATAATGAAATAGTGTACTCTACACTTTCAAACGTGTTAAAGTGACATAATAATTTGTGGGACTTATTGTAGCAAAAATGTGCCGCATTATAATAAGTGCCAAGAAAATTTGTGATAGAAATACGTTGACAAATGTTGCTACATCCGGTCGGCATAGAAACGGTAACTATGGTAATCATATACAATTCTGAGTACCAAAAGATGCCAAAATTTACAATAGTATGTCAGCTGAATGAAGCAACAACTTTCATAGTGTCAAAGAAATAGCGTGCACTCAAATTATATACAATCATATTGTATATATAAAGAATGATTAAAAATAAGATAGTTATAAATAAAAAACTACAAATTAAAAATTGAACCTTATGGCACTACCATTAATTGGAATGGCAAGATACAAATGTAATGTTGCAAATATGATTGCTATGGCTTGCAGTGTATCGCCAGAATATTGCAACAGAGTGGCATTAAACATGTGTATCATGAATATCAAATTAGAGCAATATTCAGAAGGATGAATATATATATAGCAGTGTTATAGGACTTTGTTATTGTGTCTTATGGGCACAATTTTCACTTGAATTAAGCCTTGGCCATTAAGGGGTTATAGCTTGCAATGGCCAAAATGTGAATATTTGTGCCAAATGGGGCGGATTTTATTAACCTTATTTGAGAATTCTAGCCCCAAGTATAGTTGCAAAAAAAACAGGGATATTTGAGAAAAGGTAATAAAGATAAGGATCATGGACATATATGGCTCATACAGATACTATCCATCTCTGGAACTTATCCAGGTGGATGTGACTTTTAAATGTCCGTTTTTTGGACTGGTGGTGCATGTGAAGAAAGTGGGTAATGGCTCTTGGCGGACCAGGCTTCCACAGAGAAGGTGGAGACAGATGTCCCCCCTAAACCATGCCGTTAGGCGCACAACACTTGCCCCTACAACTAGGGGAAAATGAAATGTGTGCCAACGGAGCCACCATGTCCACCTGGCATACCCCAAGTATGTAGCACCCCAGTTGTTAATCACATTATGCTCTTAAAGTCCGGCATGGTGTTCAGGCCACCAGGTTGTATTGTGCCTAATCTGAACATCCACTGGGCCTCTCGTCTCAGGAGTTGCTTGTTCCGGTCGCCACCCCCGATCCAATGGGGGTATGTGGTCGATTAGAATGTAGCGGATGGAGGATACTGAGTGTCCCTTGTAAGCGCAATGTCGCGCTACTGGCTGTTCGGAATCGCCATTTTTAAGTGCTGTCCTTATGGCGTGGCGATGATTGGCCATACGCTCACGAAGTGTGCCAGAGGTCTTCCCTATGTAAAAGCAGGAACATGGGCAAAACAATAAATATATAACGTGAGTGGTGGTACACGTTATAGAGTGCCGGATAGAGAATGTTCGATTGGTATGCGGGTGATGGAAAACTTTAGTACCCACTAGGCCATTGCACGTTGTGCAGCCCAAACAACGATAAGAGCCCCTAATATTCCTTTTCATCCCAGTTGAATAACACTGTTTGGGGTCCGTTTTCACCAGCAGGTCTTTGAGATTAGTTCCCCTCTTGAACCCAACCATAGGTCGTAGGTTATGAGTAAATGTGAGTTTAGGGTCTGAAGCCATAATTGGCCAGTGTTGTCGGAGAATTTGGCCAGTATTTTTTGTCACTGGAGTAAAAGTAGTGGACATGATGAGCTTGTCACTAGCGTCCCTCTTGGGTTTAGGTGTAATTAATTCTGTCTGTGTAAGTCTTGAAACAGATTCCATAGCCTCATGGATTATCGGGATCTTGTAGCCCCTGTTCTGGAACTTCTCACCCACTTCTTTCAATTGGGAGACCCCCGTTACAGGATTCGAATTGTTGCGCATTGTTCTTATGCATTGTGATTTTACAATGCCCTTTAGTAGGGCTGGGGGATGGCAACTATCTGCCCTTAATATAGAGTTGCGGTCGGTAGGTTTATGATACAATGTGGTTCCTAAATGGTTAGAATCCTTGAAAACTGTCAAGTCTAAGAAATGAATGGATGAAGTATTAGCTGTCATCTTAAACTAGACGTTGTTAGTCGTGTTATTAAACACATCAAACCATTTGTGGAGTTCCTCCAGGCCCCCTCGCCACACCAAGAAAATGTCATCTATATATCTGTAATAACAGATAATAGATGCATTCGGCGTATTCCACAGGTACATGTTTTCAAATTGTGACATGTAAATATTGGCGTACGAGGGGGCCATGGAGGAACCCATGGCTGTGCCAGCAGTTTGCAAATAATAACTGTTTTCGAACCGAAAATAGTTTTTGAACAGACAGAATTCAATGAGGGACAATAGAAATCCTACTGGGGGACCCTCATAAAGGGGGTTACCCGTGAGGTGTTCCTGTATAGCCTTAAGTCCGTCAAGATGAGGTATAATGGTATACAGACTGTTGACATCCAGAGTGACGAGTAAATCATCTGGCTGGATGTCAACAGTCCGTATTTTACGAATGAAATCATTCGTATCCATAACGTAAGACCGTGTTTCCTTCACCACTGGCTGTAAGAGTATGTCCACATATTGTGCTATAGGTTGGGTGAGTGACTCCCTGGCTGACACAATAGGACGGCCCGGTGGGTGGTCTAATGTTTTATGGATTTTGGGGATTGAATATAAAATGGGTATCTTGGGGTATGTGGTGATGCAAAAGTCACGAATGTGCTCAGTTATGTGCCCATGTTCAAATCCCAATTCAATCAATTTGTCAAGTTGTATTTTAAATTGTGTAGTGGGGTCAGAAGTTAGCAATTTATATGTCTGGGTGTCTGATAATTGCTTCAGGATGTCCTCTCTATAATCACTGTAATCTAAAAGGACAATGGCCCCACCCTTATCGGCGGGCCTTATGACTATAGAGGAGTCATTCTGGAGAGTTTTAATAGCCTTCAATTCATCTCTTGAGAGATTATGTTTCCATAATGTATCTTTTCTTTCTGTATCCAAGTCCTGTGTTATCAACCTCAAAAATGTTTTAGTACTTGGGCTGCTATTGCTTGGTTCAAAAGAGCTGGGTACATTACATTTAAGTTCAATATGGGACTTCTGTACAGACGAATCCTTGTTTTGAAAGAATTCTTTAATCTTAAGGGATCTGTTTAATTTGTAAAGGTCTAGTTTAAGGTCAAATTCAGAGACTAAAGCACTCGGCACAAAAGATAGGCCTTTATTAAGAACTTTACGTTCATTATCAGTCAAGGCATGTGTGCTCAAATTGACTATTATGTCCTCTGTCGCGGTCGTCTGGGGGGTCTGTGTCTGATACCCCGCCCGCCTGATATGGGGTCTGTAGTGCCTCCCCCTCCCCGAGACCGTGTTGTTACCCCTAAAAAATGGCTAGGGGGTCTCCCAATTGAAAGAAGTGGGTGAGAAGTTCCAGAACAGGGGCTACAAGATCCCGATAATCCATGAGGCTATGGAATCTGTTTCAAGACTTACACAGACAGAATTAATTACACCTAAACCCAAGAGGGACGCTAGTGACAAGCTCATCATGTCCACTACTTTTACTCCAGTGACAAAAAATACTGGCCAAATTCTCCGACAACACTGGCCAATTATGGCTTCAGACCCTAAACTCACATTTACTCATAACCTACGACCTATGGTTGGGTTCAAGAGGGGAACTAATCTCAAAGACCTGCTGGTGAAAACGGACCCCAAACAGTGTTATTCAACTGGGATGAAAAGGAATATTAGGGGCTCTTATCGTTGTTTGGGCTGCACAACGTGCAATGGCCTAGTGGGTACTAAAGTTTTCCATCACCCGCATACCAATCGAACATTCTCTATCCGGCACTCTATAACGTGTACCACCACTCACGTTATATATTTATTGTTTTGCCCATGTTCCTGCTTTTACATAGGGAAGACCTCTGGCACACTTCGTGAGCGTATGGCCAATCATCGCCACGCCATAAGGACAGCACTTAAAAATGGCGATTCCGAACAGCCAGTAGCGCGACATTGCGCTTACAAGGGACACTCAGTATCCTCCATCCGCTACATTCTAATCGACCACATACCCCCATTGGATCGGGGTGGCGACCGGAACAAGCAACTCCTGAGACGAGAGGCCCAGTGGATGTTCAGATTAGGCACAATACAACCTGGTGGCCTGAACACCATGCCGGACTTTAAGAGCATAATGTGATTAACAACTGGGGTGCTACATACTTGGGGTATGCCAGGTGGACATGGTGGCTCCGTTTTGGCACACATTTCATTTTCCCCTAGTTGTAGGGGCAAGTGTTGTGCGCCTAACGGCATGGTTTAGGGGGGACATCTGTCTCCACCTTCTCTGTGGAAGCCTGGTCCGCCAAGAGCCATTACCCACTTTCTTCACATGCACCACCAGTCCAAAAAACGGACATTTAAAAGTCACATCCACCTGGATAAGTTCCAGAGATGGATAGTATCTGTATGAGCCATATATGTCCATGATCCTTATCTTTATTACCTTTTCTCAAATATCCCTGTTTTTTTTGCAACTATACTTGGGGCTAGAATTCTCAAATAAGGTTAATAAAATCCGCCCCATTTGGCACAAATATTCACATTTTGGCCATTGCAAGCTATAACCCCTTAATGGCCAAGGCTTAATTCAAGTGAAAATTGTGCCCATAAGACACAATAACAAAGTCCTATAACACTGCTATATATATATTCATCCTTCTGAATATTGCTCTAATTTGATATTCATGATACACATGTTTAATGCCACTCTGTTGCAATATTCTGGCGATACACTGCAAGCCATAGCAATCATATTTGCAACATTACATTTGTATCTTGCCATTCCAATTAATGGTAGTGCCATAAGGTTCAATTTTAAATTTTTAGTTTTTTATTTATAACTATCTTATTTTTAATCATTCTTTATATATACAATATGATTGTATATAATTTGAGTGCACGCTATTTCTTTGACACTATGAAAGTTGTTGCTTCATTCAGCTGACATACTATTGTAAATTTTGGCATCTTTTGGTACTCAGAATTGTATATGATTACCATAGTTACCGTTTCTATGCCGACCGGATGTAGCAACATTTGTCAACGTATTTCTTTTTTTTTTTAATTTTTAAATGCTTTATTGAAATAATTAAAACATATACATTACAAAAAGGGAGTTTACAAGAAGTCTCCCTGACAATCAAGAATCAAGAATATAAGTAAAAGAACAGAAATAAAAACAAAAACATAGAATCAGTATTACATCAATGAAATCGATACATGATAGTCAGTACAGTTTACTCAATATAGAAGGGTTTACATATTAATCTATTTTCTTTCTCTCTTCCAGTATATCCTCTTTTCCCATGTATTTTTGGACCAATTTATATTGTCCCTTTAGTTTTAGCCGCTCTATATATAAACAATTTCTATGAATCTCTATTTTCCCCTATGTTAAAGATGAGGGCTAGAGATTTCCCGTATTCAATACTGCTCTTAATCTATCTATAGGTGCAGCTATTTTAGTGACGCTTCATATTCCTCCCAATAGAATTTCATGGAGTAATAAAAGTCTAGTCTGTTAGTTTGGTGGAAGTGATATTTTTCTAGGAGCAGCAATCTAGTAACATTGGCTCTCCACTCTGTCATTGTCGGGATTTGTGCCGTTTTCCATAGTCTGGGGATTAATTGCTTGGCTCCGCTAATCATCAGATAGAATAGTGTTAGTCTGTAGTGGCATGGGATTTTCGGTGGCTTATTAAAGAGGAATATTTTGGGGTCTAGTATCTGATTCTGAGCTACAATTGTTGAGATTTCTTTATTCACTCCTTCCCAATATTCTACAATATACGGACAACTCCACCATACATGTGACAATGTGCCATCTTGCCCGCATCCTCTCCAGCATAGTTTGTCAGTCAGTGGAAACATTTTGTTTAGCCTTACAGGATATAGATACCATCTGGTTAATATTTTCATGTTTGTTTCTGTAATGCTCATGGATGAGGGTGACCTCCCCATATGTTTGAAAATGGTTTGCCATTCTTTAGGAGTAATTGTGATATCTAGCTCTGCCTCCCAGTGTCTAGTATAGCATGGAAGATGCTTCGTGTGGGTATCTAGTAGAATCCTATAAGACATTGAGAGGCCTCTTTTAGTGAGACCTTGGGAATGGCATAAGGTCTCATAGGGTGATAGTTGTCTAGTGAGATCTAGTTTGTTCGTGTTAGTTTGTATATAGTGTGATATCTGAAAATATGAATACCAGTTTTGTTCTATCATTGGTGTCTTATCTTTCATTTCTGCCTCAGGTATCAGTTTACCATTGTTAAGGATTGTGCAGAGTGGGAGTAATGAGTGTATTGATGCAGGAAGCGCTTTATTTTTTATTTGTAGTGATGGAATATCGGGATTTGACAAGAGGGGGGTGAGCGGTGAGGGTATGCTGGAAGGTGTAGTCGCTCCTCTAAGCAGTTTGTCCCAAGTGTTAAAAGTTTCAAGGATTATACTAGAGGACTGTGGGGAGAGGTGTCTCTTTGTTTTATGTAGCCAACAATAGCTGCTTAGGGCCACACTGTTAGCCAAATTGTGTTCTAGTTCCACCCATTCTTTATGGTCAGTGTGCTTACTCCAGTCTATTATTCTAGTCAGATGTATAGCTATCCTATAATAGGATAGGTTTGGGACCCCCAACCCCCCATTATCCCGGTCTCGGTACATATAATTTCTAGCTAGTCTAGGTTGTTTGTTACGCCATATAAATTTGAAAGCGAGATTTTGTAGAGTCCTAATGTATGTTTCAGGCAGTTGCACTGGCAAGGTTTGGAATATGTAAAGTATTTTCGGCAGCATGGTCATTTTGAATGAATGGATGCGACCTAGCCAAGAGAGGGGTTTCGGACACCAATTATGAAACTCTATCTGCAAATCTTTTAACAGTTTTTGATAATTTAGTAAAAACAATTCCTGTGGGGATTTAGCTATTTGTATCCCTAAATATTTTATAGTCTTCAGTCGTACAGGGAATCCGTACCTGGATTCTATCTGTTTAATTTCTGCTTCAGGGATCCCTACATTTAATAGTTCCGACTTAGTATTATTTATTTTATAAAAGGACAGTGCTCCGAATGTGTCACATTCATCTTTCAGTGCTTCTAAAGAACTGATGGGTGATGTAAGTGTTAGTAGCACATCATCAGCGTAAAGTGACATCTTATACTCTTTATTGTTTATTTTTAGCCCCTTAATTTCCTTATTCTGCCTTATTCTGGATGCTAATATTTCCATAGCTAAAACAAATAAAATCGGGGATAGAGGGCAACCCTGTCGTGTTCCATTACGAATATGCACTATATCTGAAAGGGAGTCATTTAATTTTATGCGGGCAACGGGGCAGGTGTACAGTGCCAGTATTCGATCAATCGCAATTGTACCAAATCCAAATTTATATAGGGTTTCTAGTAGAAAAGACAAATTTAACCTGTCAAAGGCCTTTTCTGCATCTATTGCCAAAAAGGCCGTTGGGATCTCGTGGGTCTGCGCGAATTCTAATAGATTTAGTACCTTAATGGTGTTATCACGTGCCTCCCTATGAGGCACAAAGCCCACTTGGTTCAAGTGTATCAGTTGCGGCAAGAAGATATTAATACGTGTCGCAATAATTCTGGCGAATATTTTTAAATCCACATTTAGGAGTGAGATTGGTCTAAAATTTGGGGGTCTATCGCTAGATTTCCCTGGTTTTGGTATGACCGAGATTTGAGCCTCCAGCATTGATTGGGGAAATTGGGTCTTATCGTTTATATTGTTAAAGATTATTTTTAAATGCGGAACCAAAATGTGTTGGAATTTTTTATAATATTTTACTGAGAGGCCATCAGGCCCCAGGCTTTTTCCGCTGTTTAATTGGGAAATGGCTTTTTTTATTTCCGACTCTAAGATCGGGGTGTCCATTGACTCTTTTTGATCATCAGTCAATCGTGGCACCTGCACCGAATCTAAATATGAGGATATGGTCAGCGGGGGTGCACCTTGTTTCTCTGTACTTCTTATGTCATATAAACCCCTGTAATAAGTTTCAAATTGTTTCATTATATCTGGGGTGGTGTGTACTATCTTGCCTTCCTGTGTTTTAATGCTGTGTATATATGTTTTAAGTTTCCTCATCTTCAATGAGCGAGCAAGCATTTTGCCTGCCCTGTTACTTTCAAAATGAAATTTTTGCTTAGTGCGTTGTGCCATTAGGTTATATTCCTTGAGGAGCAGGGTCTGTAGTTCTTTCCTTAGTTGTTGCATCTGAGTGTATATCTGTGTATCTTTAGGGTTTTGTTTGTGTGCGTATTCCGTCCTCGTCAGAGTTTGAGACAGGTTCAAATACTGCTGTCTAGCCGTTTTATTTATATGTGACTTTATCTTTATAAATTCTCCTCTCATGTAACATTTGTGTGCTTCCCATACAATATATGGGTCGCTTTCTTCTATAGTGTTGAAAGTAAAGTATTCGGTGAGTGCGTGTGTGGTTTGTTCAAGGAGAGTTTTTGAGTCTAGCAGAGTATCGTCTAATTTCCATGTGTAGGGATGAATTGGTAGGTTTGGCCATTTAAATTGTGTGATAACTGCCGAATGATCCGACCAACTGGTATGAGAAATTCTAGATGTTTGTGTGAGCATTAAGCCGTCAGCGTTCGTAAGTGTATAGTCAATTCTACTATAGGTGTGGTGTGGGTGTGAGAAGAACGTGTAATCTCTCCTGTCTATATGTAGAAGTCTCCAAATGTCATGTAGGTTGCAATCTTTTAACATTTTCCCTAGGAACCTAGTAGTTTTGTTGGGGGCATTGTTGCTAGGGTTTGAAGTATCTATCACTGGATTTAGAGAAATATTAAAATCACCTCCCACCACCAGCACTCCCTTTGTTATGTCTATAATTTTGTTAAATGTCTTCTTGAAAAACTGTCTTTGTTTGGAGTTTGGTGCATATATATTGACTAGGGTTGTCGGGATACCATAAAGGAGGCCAAAGACTCCCAAAAATCTGCCTTCTGTGTCTTTGCTTGTCTGTATATGTTTGAAAGGTATATCCCTATGGAGCAATATACTTACTCCATTTTTTTTAGTTGTAGCTGAGCTATGGTAGTGTTGGGTGAACTGGTTCCCTAAATATTTTGGTTCTTTAAGATTTACAAAGTGAGTCTCTTGTAGGAATAAGATGTTTCCCTTCCTTTTGGAGAGATCTAGCATGGCCATGGCTCTTTTCTGTGTTGAATTTAAGCCTTTGGTGTTTTGTGAAATAAGCACAATGTTTCTATTTGTATGTGTCATCGTGATGTTTTATCACCTTCAGCAAAACATGTAAATATCTATTATTTCTACTACATATCAGAGACCATCCTTGTATTGACATCCAGTTTTCACTGGATAACTTTCTGACTGAATCTATGCAAAACAATATCAAAAACATAACAGTGCATACTTTATGAAACTGAAAAGAATTATAGTGAAAATACAAATTAAACATTTTGATGTAACATAAAAAAAACAAGAAATACCCGATTGGTATTTTAAGAGCTAGTAACATGTCAAGTGACATAAATCTCTTGAGCGGGGATATTTCCAGCTCAGTATAGAGCTCATATTTTTAAATTCTACGTAAAGCCTATAACATGCCTAGCATAAACATAGTTGTAGATTTTGCCTCAATTTTTAAATCCGAAAATCTTGGTAATTTAAAAAATAATTCTAACTTATATTGTACATTATTTTGATTATACTAGAGGGTTTGGCAGTTATGAGTACAATTGTGAAACAGCAGGAAGTCTTTTAATCTTACCCTTCCATGAGGTCCTTTAACCACTCGAATCAAGAAGGGGGGAGTCTTAGACAAAAAAAGAACTGTTTATTTAGCTGTAGTGTCTTATTGTCCTTTAGAGTGTTTATAAAAAACTGTTAAGAGTTAGTGAGTTTCTGGGCCTTTGTTTTGGTATTCACCCTTTGCCATCTCTTTGGGTCCTCATATGTAGCTTTTTTCTTCGGCGGTTGCTGCTCCTCTTCAGACACTTCTATCCTTGGTGGGTCTAGGTCCAGTGCAGAGCAAAAGTCTCCGATATCCTCTGTACCTTTGCACAGTACTTTCCTATTACCATGGAGAACATAAAGATGGAAGGGGAGACCCCATCTATATAAGATTTTCTTTTGACGGAGGAGGGCAGTGAGTGGCGCTAGTTCCCTTCTTCTTTGGAGTGTGCGTTGAGACAAGTCTTGATAGAATTGCAACACAACCCCTCTGAATTTTACAGGTTGATTCTTCCTTGAAAGGTTTAAGAGTTCCTCTTTCTCTGTGAATTCTTTGAATTTCATAATTATATCCCTTGGAGGGGCTGTGTCAGGTGGCTTCGGTCTCAATGCCCTATGGGCCCTAACCCAGGGTATATCGGTTGTTGGTGTGACATTTCTCAAGTGACCAAACAGAGCCGGTAGGTATGTTGGAAGATCTTTGGGGAGTACCGATTCTGGTATGCCCCGGATTCTCAGATTCTTCCGGCGGCTGCGGTTCTCCAAGTCCTCAATTTTATCATGTAATTCTGCTATCAAGGATGTGTGCTGTGTAGTAGATTCCTGAACAGAGTTGATGTCCTCTTGCAGAGTATCAGTAAATTCTTCCAAGGCCTCTATTCTGCTGCCCATAGTGTGCAAGTCTTGTTTGATTTCTGCAATTTCTTCTCTGATACAGGAGCGTATTATATCTGCTATGTCTTGTTTAGACGCCAGAGAAGACAGTAGTGTGTTAGGGACTTGCGTATTCTCTTCTATGTGGTCTATGAGGGGTTGTGGTGAAGCTTCCTTCTGTCTTGGAGTTAATATTCCTATTCCTTCCGTCCTGACTTTAGGGCTTGATGGAGAAAAGAATTGTTCCATAGAATTATCTTTTTGGCTAACTGCCTTGAGCGGTTTAGAGGGCCTGGATGTGCGTTTGTTATTCATGTTAAGATATTTCTGGCGCCTTTATAGGAAGCACTGTCTAATATTGAAAAAGGGATAGACTGTATGTCCCACGTGCAAGGTGTAGCCAATGCTTTGGCGTATTGTCTACTTCAATCTTAAAATTACTTTCTTTAAGGTAAATTGTAGTTTAGTCCGTGTTGTACTACTTATGTTTTTAAGGCGCTCCTGCCTGCTTATGTGTTTTCTGGGTCTTGACTGACACGGTTCAGGGCCGTGTAACTCCTTTCACCTGTGTTTTTAATCTTGTGCCGATTGTAGAGTTATATTTCAAAATGGGTATTCCAGATTGCCCTGCTGTTGTTTAAAGGTTGCTCTACCAGTTATTTTTATGTTATAGTATTCCAGGGATTATTTGGCACAAATTAGATCATAAATCTTTTCCGGGTGTGTATAAGCCGGTTCCCTAGCTTATTGATGCACCCCACTTTTAGACTTGTATATGTAAATACTGCTTTGTTTTCTGTGCGGGTCAGGATAAGCCCCTGTATTAGAGTCTTACCCCTCTGTTTGTCTGACTTGGCGTCTCCGGTCTGCTCTTCGTCTCTTCCGTGCTGCCGCCGTGTTAATTTCTAAGTGCGACACCAGTTTTTTGAGGCTGTGACGGCAACTTGGCTCTCAGTCTTTCTTTATGGTCTCTTCGGTCGTGAGAGGTATCTCTGTGTACCCCCTGCTATTCCGGTTCGAAATAGATAGGTCTTGGAGCTATTTTATAAGGCTTAAGGCATGTTCTGGCGGAAATCTTGTAGCTGGTGCTCAGAGCATCGGAGTTATGCAGCCATCTTAGCTGCGGCCAGCTCCGCCCCTGTCAACGTATTTCTATCACAAATTTTCTTGGCACTTATTATAATGCGGCACATTTTTGCTACAATAAGTCCCACAAATTATTATGTCACTTTAACACGTTTGAAAGTGTAGAGTACACTATTTCATTATTAATTTCATGTTTGGTTTGTTGAATCCGTAAACCGGAAGTGAGGTAATACAACTTCCGGTTCCGGATAGCACTGTGGAACGCAATATGCGTTCCAAACTCGAAAAATTGGCGCACTTTTCCTTTGGAGAGACACTAAGGTTGATATGATGTAATTGATATGTAACACTATAAATGAGTTGAATTTTGTTTGTTTTGCATGCTGATGAAGGGGTTGTGAACCCCGAAAACGTTCCATTAAATTGTTTTTTTTGTGGAAAAGTCCTGAGAGTGCATTCTTTTGCTTTCTATTTCATGGTATATCATTGCACCCAGGCGAGTTGGCTACCGGTGGGCTGAACTAGAAATTGCTTACTATATATATATATATATATATACATATACATACACACACACACATATATATTACACACGCACATATATATATATATATATACTGTATATATTATATATATATATATATATATAATATATAGATATATAATTGTACCAATATGATATATGTAGAAATATGTATTTATGAATAGATAGAACATATTCTGCTATGTGAAGAACATTGGAACGTGAAATATTACTATTTTCAAGGCAGGTAAGCGCACTTGAGAATATGCAATCGGTTTGCGTGCGAGCAGGGTGTTTTTTTGCTCCATTGATTATTATGGGGGAATAATTTATCGCGCGTGATATTCTAAGTTCGGCTTTTTACGGGCATCAGGTTAGTGCACAGGTGAAAACTGTTTACTTTCAACTTGTAATACGAGCGCTACCCAACATGCGCAAAAAGCTTACTCGAGCAGGAGCATTAAATACCTCTCCACTAGTAATCTGGCCCTTTATGGAGAAAACATAATTTATGCTTACCTGATAAATTTATTTCTCTTGTAGTGTATCCAGTCCACGGATCATTCATTACTTATGGAATATATTCTCCTTCCCAACAGGAAGCTGCAAGAGTCCACCCACAGCAAAGCTGCTATATAGCTCCTCCCCTAACTGACATATTCAGTCATTCGACCGAAAACATGCAGAGAAAGGAAAAACCATAGGGTGCAGTGGTGACTGTACTTCAAATGAAAAAATTACCTGCCTTAAAGTGACAGGGCGGGCCGTGGACTGGATACACTACAAGAGAAATAAATTTATCAGGTAAGCATAAATTATGTTTTCTCTTGTTAAGTGTATCCAGTCCACGGATCATTCATTACTTATGGAATACCAATACCAAAGCTAAAGTACACGGATGATGGGAGGGACAAGGCAGGTACTTAAACGGAAGTTACCACTGCCTGTAAAAAACCCTTTCTCCCAAAAATAGCCTCCGAAGAAGCAAGGTATCAAATTTGTTAAATTTGAAAAGTATGAAGCGCAGACCAAGACTCCGTCTTGTAAATCTGTTCAACAGAAGCCACATTTAAAAAACAGAATTTATGTTTACCTGATAAATTTCTTTCTCCAACGGTGTGTCCGGTCCACGGCGTCATCCTTACTTGTGGGATATTCTCTTCCCCAACAGGAAATGGCAAAGAGCCCAGCAAAGCTGGTCACATGATCCCTCCTAGGCTCCGCCTACCCCAGTCATTCGACCGACGTTAAGGAGGAATATTTGCATAGGAGAAACCATATGGTACCGTGGTGACTGTAGTTAAAGAAATAAAATATCAGACCTGATTAAAAAAACCAGGGCGGGCCGTGGACCGGACACACCGTTGGAGAAAGAAATTTATCAGGTAAACATAAATTCTGTTTTCTCCAACATAGGTGTGTCCGGTCCACGGCGTCATCCTTACTTGTGGGAACCAATACCAAAGCTTTAGGACACGGATGAAGGGAGGGAGCAAATCAGGTCACCTAAATGGAAGGCACCACGGCTTGCAAAACCTTTCTCCCAAAAATAGCCTCAGAAGAAGCAAAAGTATCAAACTTGTAAAATTTGGTAAAAGTGTGCAGTGAAGACCAAGTCGCTGCCCTACATATCTGATCAACAGAAGCCTCGTTCTTGAAAGCCCATGTGGAAGCCACAGCCCTAGTGGAATGAGCTGTGAGTCTTTCGGGAGGCTGCCGTCCGGCAGTCTCATAAGCCAACCTGATGATGCTTTTAATCCAAAAAGAGAGAGAGGTAGAAGTTGCTTTTTGACCTCTCCTTTTACCTGAATAAACAACAAACAAGGAAGATGTTTGTCTAAAATCCTTTGTAGCATCTAAATAGAATTTTAGAGCGCGAACAACATCCAAATTGTGCAACAAACGTTCCTTCTTTGAAACTGGTTTTGGACACAGAGAAGGTACGATAATCTCCTGGTTAATGTTTTTGTTAGAAACAACTTTTGGAAGAAAACCAGGTTTAGTACGTAAAACCACCTTATCTGCATGGAACACCAGATAAGGAGGAGAACACTGCAGAGCAGATAATTCTGAGACTCTTCTAGCAGAAGAAATCGCAACTAAAAACAAAACTTTCCAAGATAATAACTTAATATCAACGGAATGTAAGGGTTCAAACGGAACCCCCTGAAGAACTGAAAGAACTAAATTGAGACTCCAAGGAGGAGTCAAAGGTTTGTAAACAGGCTTGATTCTAACCAGAGCCTGAACAAAGGCTTGAACATCTGGTACAGCTGCCAGCTTTTTGTGAAGTAATACCGACAAGGCAGAAATCTGTCCCTTCAGGGAACTTGCAGATAATCCTTTTTCCAATCCTTCTTGAAGGAAGGATAGAATCCTAGGAATCTTAACCTTGTCCCAAGGGAATCCTTTAGATTCACACCAACAGATATATTTTTTCCAAATTTTGTGGTAAATCTTTCTAGTCACAGGCTTTCTGGCCTGAACAAGAGTATCGATCACAGAATCTGAGAATCCTCGCTTCGATAAAATCAAGCGTTCAATCTCCAAGCAGTCAGCTGGAGTGAAACCAGATTCGGATGTTCGAACGGACCCTGAACAAGAAGGTCTCGTCTCAAAGGTAGCTTCCAAGGTGGAGCCGATGACATATTCACCAGATCTGCATACCAAGTCCTGCGTGGCCACGCAGGAGCTATCAAGATCACCGACGCCCTCTCCTGCTTGATCCTGGCTATCAGCCTGGGGATGAGAGGAAATGGCGGGAACACATAAGCTAGTTTGAAGGTCCAAGGTGCTACTAGTGCATCCACTAGAGCCGCCTTGGGATCCCTGGATCTGGCCCCGTAGCAAGGAACTTTGAAGTTCTGACGAGAGGCCATCAGATCCATGTCTGGAATGCCCCACAGCTGAGTGACTTGGGCAAAGATTTCCGGATGGAGTTCCCACTCCCCCGGATGCAATGTCTGACGACTCAGAAAATCCGCTTCCCAATTTTCCACTCCTGGGATGTGGATAGCAGACAGGTGGCAGGAGTGAGACTCCGCCCAAAGAATAATTTTGGTTACTTCTTCCATCGCTAGGGAACTCCTTGTTCCCCCCTGATGGTTGATGTACGCAACAGTCGTCATGTTGTCTGATTGAAACCGTATGAACCTGGTCCTCGCAAGCTGAGGCCAGGCCTGGAGCGCATTGAATATCGCTCTCAGTTCCAGAATATTTATCGGTAGAAGAGATTCTTCCCGAGACCAAAGACCCTGAGCTTTCAGGGATCCCCAGACCGCGCCCCAGCCTATCAGACTGGCGTCGGTCGTGACAATGACCCACTCTGGTCTGTGGAACATCATCCCTTGAGACAGATTGTCCAGGGACAGCCACCAACGGAGTGAGTCTCTGGTCCTCTGATTTACTTGTATCTTCGGAGACAAGTCTGTATAGTCCCCATTCCACTGACTGAGCATGCACAGTTGTAATGGTCTTAGATGAATGCGCGCAAAAGGAACTATGTCCATCGCCGCCACCATCAACCCGATCACTTCCATGCACTGAGCTATGGAAGGAAGAGGAACGGAATGAAGTATCCGACAAGAGTCCAGAAGCTTTGTTTTTCTGGCCTCTGTTAGAAAGATCCTCATTTCTAAGGAGTCTATAATTGTTCCCAAGAAGGGAACCCTTGTTGACGGGGATAGAGAACTCTTTTCCACGTTCACTTTCCAGCCGTGAGATCTGAGAAAGGCCAGGACAATGTCCGTGTGAGCCTTTGCTTGAGGAAGGGACGACGCTTGAATCAGAATGTCGTCCAGGTAAGGTACTACTGCAATGCCCCTTGGTCTTAGCACCGCTAGAAGGGACCCTAGTACCTTTGTGAAAATCCTTGGAGCAGTGGCTAATCCGAAAGGAAGCGCCACGAACTGGTAATGTTTGTCCAGGAATGCAAACCTTAGGAACCGATGATGTTCCTTGTGGATAGGAATATGTAGATACGCATCCTTTAAATCCACCGTGGTCATAAATTGACCTTCCTGGATGGAAGGAAGGATAGTCCGAATGGTTTCCATCTTGAACGATGGGACCTTGAGAAATTTGTTTAAGATCTTGAGATCTAGGATTGGTCTGAACGTTCCCTCTTTTTTGGGAACTATGAACAGATTGGAGTAGAACCCCATCCCTTGTTCTCTTAATGGAACAGGATGAATCACTCCCATTTTTAACAGGTCTTCTACACAATGTAAGAACGCCTGTCTTTTTATGTGGTCTGAAGACAACTGCGACTTGTGGAACCTCCCCCTTGGGGGAAGTCCCTTGAATTCCAGAAGATAACCCTGGGAGACTATTTCTAGCGCCCAAGGATCCAGAACATCTCTTGCCCAAGCCTGAGCGAAGAGAGAGAGTCTGCCCCCCACCAGATCCGGTCCCGGATCGGGGGCCAATATTTCATGCTGTCTTGGTAACAGTGGCAGGTTTCTTGGCCTGCTTTCCCTTGTTCCAGCCTTGCATTGGTCTCCAAGCCGGCTTGGCCTGAGAAGTATTACCCTCTTGCTTAGAGGACGTAACACCTTGGGCTGGTCCGTTTTTACGAAAGGGACGAAAATTAGGTCTATTTTTTGCCTTGAAGGGCCGATCCTGAGGAAGGGCGTGGCCCTTACCCCCAGCGATATCAGAGATAATCTCTTTCAAGTCAGGACCAAACAGCGTTTTCCCCTTGAAAGGAATGTTTAGTAGCTTGTTCTTGGAAGACGCATCAGCCGACCAAGATTTCAACCAAAGCGCTCTGCGCGCCACAATAGCAAACCCAGAGTTCTTAGCCGCTAACTTAGCCAATTGCAAAGAGGCGTCTAGAGTGAAAGAATTAGCCAATTTGAGAGCATTGATTCTGTCCATAATCTCCTCATAAGGAGGAGAGTCACTATCGAGCACCTTAAGCAGTTCATCAAACCAGAAATATGCGGCTGTAGTGACAGGGACAATGCATGAAATGGGTTGTAGAAGGTAACCCTGCTGAACAAACATCTTTTTAAGCAAACCTTCTAATTTTTTATCCATAGGATCTTTGAAAGCACAACTATCCTCTATGGGAATAGTGGTGCGTTTGTTTAAAGTAGAAACCGCTCCCTCGACCTTGGGGACTGACTGCCATAAGTCCTTTCTGGGGTCGACCATAGGAAACAATTTTTTAAATATGGGGGGAGGGACGAAAGGAATACCGGGCCTTTCCCATTCTTTATTAACAATGTCCGCCACCCGCTTGGGTATAGGAAAAGCTTCTGGGAGCCCCGGCACCTCTAGGAACTTGTCCATTTTACATAGTTTCTCTGGGATGACTAAATTTTCACAATCATCCAGAGTGGATAATACCTCCTTAAGCAAAATGCGGAGATGTTCCAATTTAAATTTAAATGTAATCACATCAGATTCAGCCTGCTGAGAAATGTTCCCTAAATCAGTAATTTCTCCCTCAGACAAAACCTCCCTGGCCCCCTCAGATTGGGTTAGGGGCCCTTCAGAGATATTAATATCAGCGTCGTCATGCTCTTCAGTAACTAAAACAGAGCAGCCACGCTTACGCTGACAAGGGTTCATTTTGGCTAAAATGTTTTTGACAGAATTATCCATTACAGCCGTTAATTGTTGCATAGTAAGGAGAATTGGCGCGCTAGATGTACTAGGGGCCTCCTGAGTGGGCAATACTCGTGTAGACGAAGGAGGGAATGATGCAGTACCATGCTTACTCCCCTCACTTGAGGAATCATCTTGGGCATCATTGTCATTATCACATAAATCACATTTATTTAAATGAATAGGAATTCTGGCTTCCCCACATTCAGAACACAGTCTATCTGGTAGTTCAGACATGTTAAACAGGCATAAACTTGATCAGAAAGTACAAAAAACGTTTTAAAATAAAACCGTTACTGTCACTTTAAATTTTAAACTGAACACACTTTATTACTGCAATTGCGAAAAAACATGAAGGAATTGTTCAAAATTCACCAAATTTTCACCACAGCGTCTTAAAGCCTTGAAAATATTGCACACCAATTTTGGAAGCTTTAACCCTTAAAATAACGGAACCGGAGCCGTTTTAAGCTTTAAACCCCTTTACAGTCCCTGGTATCTGCTTTGCTGAGACCCAACCAAACCCAAAGGGGAATACGATACCAAATGACGCCTTCAGAAGTCTTTTATAAGTATCAGAGCTCCTCTCACATGCGACTGCATGCCATGCCTCTCAAAAACAAGTGCGCAACACCGGCGCGAAAATGAGACTCTGCCTATGCTTTGGGAAAGCCCCTAAAGAATAAGGTGTCTAAAACAGTGCCTGCCGATATTATTAAATCAAAATACCCAGAATAAATGATTCCTCAAGGCTAAATAAGTGTTAATATCAATCGATTTAGCCCAAAAAAAGTCTACAGTTTAAATAAGCCCTTGTGAAGCCCTTATTTACAATCGTAATAAACATGGCTTACCGGATCCCATAGGGAAAATGACAGCTTCCAGCATTACATCGTCTTGTTAGAATGTGTCATACCTCAAGCAGCAAGAGACTGCAAACTGTTCCCCCAACTGAAGTTAATTGCTCTCAACAGTCCTGTGTGGAACAGCCATGGATTTTAGTTACGGTTGCTAAAATCATTTTCCTCATACAAACAGAATTCTTCATCTCTTTTCTGTTTCTGAGTAAATAGTACGTACCAGCACTATTTGAAAATAACAAACTCTTGATTGAATAATGAAAAACTACAGTTAAACACTAAAAAACTCTAAGCCATCTCCGTGGAGATGTTGCCTGTACAACGGCAAAGAGAATGACTGGGGTAGGCGGAGCCTAGGAGGGATCATGTGACCAGCTTTGCTGGGCTCTTTGCCATTTCCTGTTGGGGAAGAGAATATCCCACAAGTAAGGATGACGCCGTGGACCGGACACACCTATGTTGGAGAAAAGGCCCAAGTGAAAACCACAGCTCTAGTAGAATGAGCTGTAATCCCTTCAGGAGGCTGCTGTCCAGCAGTCTCATAAGCTAAATGAATTATGCTTTTTAACCAAAAAGACAGAGAGGCTGCTGAAGTCTTTTGACCTCTCCTCTGTCCAGAATAGACAACAAACAAGGTGAACGTTTGATGAAAACTGTAGTAGCTTGTAAGTAAAACTTTAAAGCACAAACCACGTCCAATATTGTGTAATAGACGTTCCTTCTTTGAGGAAGGATTAGGATACAAGCATGGAACAACTATCTCTTGAGTGATGTACTTGTTAGATACCACCTTAGGAAAAAACCCAGGTTGGTACGCAGGACTACCTTATCCGTACGAAGGACCAGATAAGGAGAATCACATTGTAACACAGATAACTTGGAGACTCTACGAGTCGAGGAATTAGCTACCCAAAAGGAACTTTCCAAGATAAAGATTGATATCTATGGAACAAAAAAGGTTCAAACGGAACTTCTTGAAGAACCTTAAGAATCAGGTTTAAGCTCCATGGCGGAGCAACAGTTTTAAACACAGGCTTGGATCTAACCAAAGCCTGACCAAATGCCTGAACGTCTAGAATACCTGCCAGACGCTTGTGCAAAAAAATAGACAGAGTAAAAATCTGTCCCCTTTTAAGGAATTAGCTGACAACCCTTTTCTCAAAAACATCTTGGAGAAAAGATAATATCCTGGGAATCCAGACTTTACTCCATGAGTAACCCTTGGATTCATAACAATCAGATATTTACACCATATCTATGTTCAATTTTCCTAGAGACAGGCTTTCATGTCTGTATTAAGGTATCAATGACTGACTCGGAGAAGCCATGCTTTGATAACATCAAGCGTTCAGTCTCCAGGCAGTCCATCTCAGATTGATTCTATTTAGATGGTTGAAAGGACCCTGAGGTAGAGGGACCTGTCTCTGAAGCAGAGACCGTGATGGAAAGGATGACATGTCCACCAGATCTGCATACCAGGTCCTGCGTGGCTACGCAGGCGCTGTCAAAAACACCAAAGCCCTCTCCTGCTTGGTCTTGACCTCCGGAGGAAATCCCACTCCCCCGGAAGAAAAGTCTGACGACTTAGAAAATCCACCTCCCAGTTCTCAACACCTGGGATATGGATAGCTGATAGACAAGAGTGAGTCTCTGTCCAGTGAATTATTGTAAGACTTCTAACATCGCTAGGGAACTTCTGTTCCCCTTGATGGCTGATGTAAGCCACAGTCGTGTATATTGTCCGACTGAGTATGATGTACCTCAGAGTTGCTAACTGAGGCCAAGTCTGAAGAGCATGGAATATCACTCCCAGTTCCAGAATATTTATTAGAAGGAGGGTCTCCTCCTAAGTCCACTATCCCTGAGCCTTCAGGGAGTTCCAGACTGCATCCCAACCTAAAAGGCTGGCATCTATTGTAACAATTGTCCCATCTGACCTGCGGAAGGTCATACCCTTGGACAGATGGACCCGACATAGTCACCAGAGAAGAGAATCTCTGGTCTCTTGGTCCAGGTTTAACAGGGGGACAAATCTGTGTAATCCCCGTTCCTCTGACTGAGCATGCATAGTTGCAGCGGTCTGAAATGTAGACGTGCAAACGGTACTATGACCCTTGCCGCTACCATTAAGCCGATTTCATTCATGTACTGAGCCACCGAAGGGCTCGGATGGGATGAAAAAAACACGGCAGAAATTTAGAAACTTTGACAACCTGGACTCCGTCAGGTAAATTTTCATTTCTACAGAATCTATCAGAGTCCCTAGGAGGGAAACCCTTGAGATTGGGGATAGAGAACTCTTTCCTTGTTCACTTTCCACCCATGTGATCTCAGAAATGCCAGTACTACGTCCGTATGAGACTGGGCAATTTGGATGTTTGACGCCTGTATCAGGATGTCGTCTAAATAAGGGGCCACTTCTATGCCCCGCGGTCTAAGGACCGCCAAAGCGACCCCAGAACCTCCATAAAGATTCTTGGGGCTGTAGATATCCCAAAGGAAAGAGCTACAAACTGGTAATGCCTGTCTAGAAAGGCAAACCTGAAAAACGATGGTGATCTTTATGCATCACAATGTGAGGATAAGCATCCTTCAAATCCATTGTAGTCCTCTATTGACTCTCCTGGATCATAGTTAAGATGGTACGAATAGTTTCCATCTTAAATGACGGAATTCTGAGGAATTTGTTTAAGATCTTTAGATCCAAAATAGGTCTGAAGGTTCCCTCTCCTTGGGAACCACAAACAGATTTGAGTAAAAACTCTGTCCCTGTTCCTCTCTTGGAACTGGATGGATCTCGTACACAATGTAAGAATGCCTCCTTCTTTATCTGGTTTGCAGATAATTGTGAAAGGCGAAATCTCCCCTTTTTTTGGGGGGGAATCTTTGAAATCCAGAAGATATCTCTGGGATATAAATTCCAATGCCTAGGGATCCTGGGCATCTCTTGCCCACGCCTGGGCAAAGAATGAAAGTCTGCCCCCTATAGGATCTGTTACCGGATAGGGGTCCGTTCCTTCATGCTGCCTTAGAGGCAGCAGCAGGCTCCTTGGCCTGCTTATCTTTGTTCCAGGTCCGATTGTCTCCAGACCGCCTTGGACTGAGCAAAAATTCCCTCTTGTTTTGCCTTAGAGGAAGAGGATGCCACACCTGCCCTGAAGTTTTTAAAAGGTACGAAAATTAGACTTTTTTTTTTTTTTTTTCCCTTGATTTAGACCTATCCTGAGGAAGGGCATGACCTTTTCCTCCAGTGATATAAGCAATAATCTCCTTCAAACCAGGCCCGAATAGGGTCTGCCCCTTGAAGGGAAGTTAAGTAGCTTATTTATTAAAGTCACGACAGCTGACCATGATATAAGCCATAGCGCTCTGCGCGCCAATATAGTAAAAAACAGAATTCTTAGCCGTTAGTCTAGTCAAATGAACAAGGCATCAGAAAACAAAGGAATTGGCTAGCATAAGCTTGTCAAATATATTCATCCAATGGAGTCGCTTAACTGTAAAGCCTCATCAAGAGACTCAACCCAGAACGCCGCAGCAGCAGTGACAGAAGCAATGTATGCAAGGGGCTGCAGGATAAAACCCTGTTGAATAAACATTTTTTATCCATTGGATCTAAAAAGCACAACTGTCCTCGTCAGAGGTAGTGGTACGCTTAGCTAGAGTAGAAACTCTTCTTTCCACCTTAGGAACTATCTGCCAGAAGTCCCGTGTGGTGGTAACTATTAGAAAACATTCTTCTAAAAAATAGGAGGGGAAGAGAACGGCACACCTGGTCTATCCCATTCCTTATTAAAAATTTTTTTTTTTTTTTTTTTTTTAGTAAACCTCTTTAGGTATTGGAAAAACATCAGTACACACCGGCACTGCATATTATTTATCCAGTCTACACAATTTCTCTGGCCCTGCGATTGTACACATTCATTCAGAGCAGCCAAAGCCTCCCTGAGCAACAAGTGGAGGTTCTCAAGCATAAATTTTAAATGTAGAAATATCAGAATCAGGTAAAATCATCTTCCCTGAGTCAAAAAAAATAAAAAAATCACCCACAGACTAAGCATATTGTGAGGTAGTATCATACATGGTTCTTAAAGCGTCTGTATGCTCTGTATCTACCCCCAGAGCTAACTGCTTTCCTTTAATTTCAGGTAGTCTGACTAATACTGCTGCCAGAATATTATTCACCACCTTTGCCATGTCTTGTAAAATAAACGCTATGGGCGCCCTTGATGTACTTGGCGCCATTTGAGCGTGAGTCCCTGAAGCGGGAGTCGAAGGGTCTGACACGTGGGGAGAGTTAGTCGGCATAACTTTCCCCTCGACAGAATCCCCTGGTAAAGAAACGCTATGGGTGCCCTTGATGTACTTGGCGCCATTTGAGCGTGAGTCCCTAAAGCGGGAGTCAAAAGGTCTGACACGTGGGGAGAGTTAGTCGGCATAACTACCCCCACGACAGAATCCTCTGGTGATAATGTTTTTAAAGACAAAAAATGATCTTTATTGTTTAACATGAAATCAGTACATCTGGTACACATTCTAAGATGGGGTTCCACCATGGCTTTAAAACATAATGAACACAGAGCTTCCTCTATGTCAGACATGTTAGAACAGACTAATAATGAGACTAGTAAGCTTGGAAAACACTTTAAATCAAGTTAACAAGCAAATATATAAAACGTTACTGTGCCTTTAAGAGAAACAAATTTTGCCAAAATTTGAAATAACAGTGAAAAAAGGCAGTTAAACTAACAAAATTTTTACAGTGTATGTAACAAGTTAGCAGAGCATTGCACCCACTTGCAAATGGATGATTAACCCCTTAATACAAAAAACAGATTAACAAAACGAAAAATATGTTTTAAACAGTCATAACAGCTCCTACTTCTGAAGCCCTTTTGAGCCCTTCAGAGATGTCCTATAGCATGCAGGGGACTGCTGAGGGAAGCTGAATGTCACTGTTTGTAATTTTAACTGCACCAACTGTAACTTTTATACTATAACAGTGGAAAGCCTCAGGAAACTGTTTCTATGCAAAATTTAAGCCAGCCATGTGGAAAAAACTTAGGCCCCAATAAGTTTTATCACCAAACATATGTTAAAAAACGATTAAACATGCCAGCAAACGTTTTAAAACACATTTTTACAAGAGTATGTATCTCTATTAATAAGCCTGATACCAGTCGCTATCGCTGCATTTAAGGCTTTACTTACATTACTTCGGTATCAGCAGTATTTTCTTAGTCAATTCCATTCCTAGAAAAATATTTTACTGCACATACCTTATCTGCAGGAAAACCTGCACGCCATTCCCCCTCTGAAGTACCTCACTCCTCAGAATGTGTGAGAACAGCAAATGGATCTTAGTTACGTCTGCTAAGATCATAGAAAAACGCAGGCAGATTCTTCTTCCAAATACTGCCTGAGATAAACAGCACACTCCGGTGCCATTTAAAAATAACAAACTTTTGATTGAAGAATAAACTAAGTAGAAAGCACCACAGACTCTCACAACCTCCTATCTATGTTGAGGCTTGCAAGAGAATGACTGAATATGTCAGTTAGGGGAGGAGCTATATAGCAGCTTTGCTGTGGGTGGACTCTTGCAGCTTCCTGTTGGGAAGGAGAATATATTCCATAAGTAATGAATGATCCGTGGACTGGATACACTTAACAAGAGAAATGTTGTGTTCCTCACATGTGTGCGTGTTTCTGTAGGAATACAAGGCAAAGCCCCAAAAATGATGATATAAATTAACAACACAGCAAATATTCACCGCTGTAGCAAGTCCAAAGTGGAACTGATCCAAGTTTGTGCAGACACGGACTCCGAGAGCTGTGAGCTTGTAACGCCAACATCAATTACACATGTAGAAGGATTCTCCAGTAGTAACGTGTCTTCCCTTTCTCCTGTTATTAGTTTAGCTTTGCCACCACCAAAAATGATTGCTGGGCTCAGTTTTTTGTACTGCAATGACAAAAAAAATCTTTGCTTTATGAAGCTGAATGGAGTTTGCATGAGAAGAGCACAGGTTACAACATGGTGCACGTTGGCACTGTTTTTTCTCCAATCCAATGCATTAAGAGATTCTACCAAATCAAGGTATAACATATCAAATATGCATACATTTAAAGGGACAGTCAAGTCCAAAAAAAAGTTCATGTTTTAAATAGGGCATGCAATTTTAAACAACTTCCCAATTTACTTTTATCACCAATTTTGCTTTGTTCTCTTGGTATTCTTAGTTGAAAGCTAAAACTAGGAGGTTTATATGCTAATTTCTTAGTCCTTGAAGACTGCCTCTAATCTGAATACATTTTGACCACTAGAGGGCATTAGTTCACATGTTTCATATAGATAACATTGAGCTCATGCACGTAAAGTGACCTAGGACTGAGCACTGATTGGCTAAACTGTATGTCTGTCAAAAGAACTGAAATAAGGGGGCAGTTAGCAGAAGCTTAGATACAAGGTAATCACAGAGGTAAAAAGTATATTAATATAACTGTGTTGGTTATGCAAAACTTGGGAATGGGTAATAAAGGGATTATCTTTCTTTTTAAACAACAAAAATTCTGGTGTTGACTGTCCCTTTAATGAGCATTAATTCAGACATATTAGATCCTCACAACATCCAAGGCGGTAACTACTTTCAGCAAAATAACTTGCAAGAATAGGCCACACAGATCAATAGTAACACAAATTGAACATCTTGGTTGCCAAAGTCAGTATGTTAGTAGAACAACTATGAGAATCCTATAATATAAAAGGCCAAGTGTGTTTGTCTGAAGCTGTCATGCGCAGTAGAGACAGCACAAGGACAAACACACCTGGCTTTAGAGTCTTTACACCTGATCTGCTGTCGCCGCGAGAACGATGGGCGGGAGTGGGTGGGGTCGGTGTGAGCAGGCGGGGCATGGTTGGGCAGGAGTGGGCGTAGATGCGAGAGAGGGAAAAAGAGAGGGGGGGAGAGAGGGAAAAAGAGAGGGGGGGAGAGAGGGCAAAAGAGAGGGGGGGGGGGAGAGCAAAAAAAGGAAATTTATGCTTACCTGATAATTTTATTTCTTTTACGATATAACGAATCCACGGATTTCAACCTTACTTATGGGATTACGCCTCCTGGTCAGCAGGAAGTGGCAAAGAGCACCACAGCAGAGCTGTATATATAGCTCCTCCCTTCCCTCCCACTCCAGTCATTCGACTGAAGTTAGGAAGAGAAAGGAAAAGCCAAAGGTGCAGAGGTGACTGAAGTGTAACAAAAATTAAATAAATACCTGTCTTAGAAATGACAGGGTGACCGTGGACTCGTCATATCGTAAAAGAAACAAATTTATCAGGTAAGCATAAATTTCCTTTTCTTTTACAAGATATGACGAGTCCACGATCATTTCATCCTTACTTATGGGATACAATACCAAAGCTATAGGACACGGATGAAAGGGAGGGACCAGACAGGAACCTAAACGGAAGGCACCACTGCTTGAAGAACCTTTCTCCCAAAACCAGCCTCAGAAGAAGCAAAAGTATCAAATTTATAAAATTTGGAAAAAGTGTGAAGAGACAACCAAGTTGCAGCCTTGCAAATCTGTTCAACAGAAGCATCGTGTTAAATTCCCATGAGGAAGCCACAGCCCTAATAGAATAAGCTGTAATTCTTTCAGGAGGCTGCTGTCCAGCAGTTTCATATGCCAGACGGATGATACGCTTCAGCCAAAAAGAAAGAGAGGTAGCCGTACCTTTCTGGCCCCTACGCTTTCCAGAAAAAAACAATAAATAATGAAGATGATTGACGAAAGTCCTTAGTCACCTGCAAGTAAAACTTCAGGGCACGGACCACATCCAAGTTATGCAACAGACGCTCCTTCTTAGGAGGAGGATTCAGACATAATGAAGGAACAACAATTTCCTGATTAATATTCTTATTTGAAACAACCTTAGGAAGGAAACCAGGTTTGGTACGTAAAACCACCTTATCGGAATGGAAGATAAGGCGAGTCACATTGCAACGCTGAAAGCTCAGAAACTCTACGAGCAGAAGACATAGCAACCAAAAATAAAACCTTCCAAGATAACAACTTAATATCTATGGAATGCATGGGTTCAAACGGAACCCCTTGAAGAACATTAAGAACTAAATTCAAACTCCAGGGTGGAGCAATTGGTTTAAACACAGGCTTGATTCTGGTCAGAGCCTGACAAAAAGACTGAACGTCTGGAACAACTGCCAAACGTTTGTGTAGTAAAATCGAAAAAGCAGAGATCTGTCCCTTTAAGGAAATTGCTGATAACCCTTTCTCCAATTCTTCTTGGAGAAAAGATAGAATCCTGGGAATCCTAACTCTACTCCATAAGTAGCCCTTGGATTCGCACCAATAAAGATATTTACGCCATATCTTATGGTAGATATTTCTGGTAACAGGCTTACGTGCCTGAATCAAAGTATCAATGACCGAATCAGAGAACCCCCGCTTAGATAAAATCAAGCGTCCAATCTCCAAGCAGTCAGCAGCAGAGAAACTAGATTCGGATGTTGGAAGGGTCCCTGAACGAGAAGGTCCTGCCTCAATGGAAGCTTCCACGGTGGCAGAGAGGACATGTCCACTAGATCGGCATACCAAGTCCTGCAAGGCCACGCAGGCGCGATTAGAATTACTGAAGCCCTCTCCTGTTTGATCCGAGCAATCACCCGGGGAAGGAGAGCAAACGGTGGAAACACATAAGCTAGGTTGAACGACCAAGGCACTGCCAAGGCATCTATCAGTTCGGCCTGAGGATCCCATGACCTGGATCCGTATCTTGGGAGCTTGGCATTCTGACAAGACTCCATCAGATCCAATTCCGGTCTGCCCCATCTGAGACTAAGGGTGGCAAAGACCTCCGGATGGAGTTCCCACTCCCCCGGATGAAACGTCTGTCTGCTAAAAAAGTCAGCTTCCCAGTTGTCCACTCCTGGGATGTAGATTGCTGACAGATAACAAGAGTAAGCCTCCGCCCACTGAATTATCTTGGATACTTCTGTCATCGCTAAGGAAATCCTTGTTCCTCCCTGATGATTGATGTAAGCCACAGTCGTGATGTTGTCCGACTGAAAACGCATGAATTTGGCCGAAGCCAACTGAGGCCAAGCCTGAAGCGCATTGAATATTGCTCTCAATTCCAGAATATTGATTGGAAGTAGAGACTCCGACCGAGTCCACACACCCTGAGCCTTCAGGGAATTCCAGACTGCACCCCAACCTAGTAGACTGGCGTCCGTTGTCACTATAACCCATGAGGGTCTGAGGAAGCACGTCCCTTGGGACAGATGATCCTGCGACAACCAGAAAAGAAGAGAGTCTCTTGTCTCCTGATCCAGATCTATCTGAGGAGACAAATTTGCATAATCTCCATTGCACTGCCTGAGCATGCTCAGTTGTAGCGGTCTGAGATGAAAACGAGCAAACGGAATGATGTCCATTGCCGCTACCATCAATCCTATAACCTCCATGCACTGAACCACTGATGGCCGAGGGTTGGACTGAAGGGCTCGGCATGTATTCAGAATCTTTAACTTTCTGACCTCTGTCAAGAAAATTTTCATGGAAATGGAATCTATCAGAGTTCCCAAGTAGGGAACCCTTGTCTGTGGGATTAGTGAACTCTTTTCTAGATTCACCTTACACCCATGAGTCCTCAGAAAGGACAGAACCATGTCTGTATGAGACTTTGTCAGATGGTAAGATGACGCCTAGATCAGAATATCGTCTAGATAAGGCGCCACTGCAATACCCTGCGGCCTGAGAACTGCCAGAAGGGACCCTAGAACCTTTGTAAAGATTCTGGGTGTTGTGGCCAACCCGAAGGGAAGAGCCACAAACTGAAAATGTTTGTCCAGAAAGGCAAACCTTAGGAACTGATGATGATCCTTATGGATAGGAATATGAAGGTATGCATCCTTCAAGTCCACGGTAGTCATATATTGACCCTCCTGGATCAAAGGTAGAATTGTTCGAATAGTCTCCATCTTGAAGGAAGGGACTCAAAATGTGTCTGAACGTTCCCTCTTTTTTGGGAACCACGAAAAGATTTGAGTAAAATCCCTGCCCCTGTTCCAGTATTGGAACGGGACGAATTACTCCCATAGTAGACAGGTCTTTTACACAACGTAAGAACGCCTCTCTTCTTATCTGGTCTACAGACAATCGTGAAAGAAGAAACCTCCCTCTTGGGAGCGAATTTTTGAATTCCAGTTGATATTCATGAGACACGATCTCCAGTGTCCAGGGGTCCTGAACATCTCTTACCCAAGCCTGGGTAAAGAGAGAAAGTCTGCCCCCTTCTAGATCCGGTCCCGGATCGGGGACCACCCCTTCATGCTGTCTTGGGAGCAGCAGTGGGCTTCTTGGGTTGTTTACCCTTGTTACAAGCCTGGTTGGGTCTCCAGACAGTCTTGGCTTGAGCAAAATTCCCTTCCTGTTTAGAGGAAGAAGAAGCGGGGACTCCTTTGAAGTTCCGAAAGGAACGAAAATTATTCTGTTTACCCCTCAGTTTAGCTGCTTTATCCTAAAGTAGGAGATGACCCTTACCTCCCGTAATGTCAGAAATGATTTCTTTCAAGTCAGGCCCGAATAGGGTTTTCCCTTTGAAAGGAATAGCCAAAAGCTTTGACTTTGATGACACATCAGCAGACCAAGACTTTAACCATAACGCTCTACGTGCTAAAATGGCAAATCCGGCATTCTTAGTAGCCAACTTAGCAATTTGAAAGGCGGCGTCTGTAATAAAAGAATTAGCCAGCTTAAGAGCCTTAATTCTATCTAAAATGTCCTCTAAAGGAGTCTCAGTCTTAAGAGAGACTTCCAAGGCGTCAAACCAGAAAGCCGCCGCAGTGGTAACTGGTACAATGCAGGCTGTCGGTTGTAAAAGGAAACCCTGATGAATAAATAACTTTTTTTAGAAGACCCTCCAATTTCTTATCCATAGGGTCTTTGAAAGCACAACTGTCCTCAATAGGAATAGTTGCATGCTTAGCCAGGGTAGATATAGCTCCCTCCACCTTCGGGACTGTTTGCCAAGAGTCCCGAACAGTGTCAGATATGGGATACATTTTGTTAAAATTAGGAGAAGGTGAGAAGAAAGAAGTTCCCTGACCCCAAAATCAGATCCCTGTGAGGGTACATCAGAAATAGCCAACAAAGCATCAGAGGTCGCAGTATTCAAATTGACTTCTGTCCTGCTGCGCTTGCCCTGTAACACTGTAAGTAGCGGCATACCCCGATTCTCATCAGACTGAAAAGCATCGTTAGATACACTTTCCTTAAAGAAAATCTGCCCTTTACATTGTAAGGCCCTTTCAGTACATGAGGGACAAAAAGTAAGAGGGGTTCCACAATGGCATCTAAACACATAGAACAAGTATTTTCCTCAAGTTCAGACATGTTAAACAGACTAGCAGTAGCACTAATAGTCGATTCTTTTTTTTTTAACTAAAAAGTGTACTGCGCCTTTAAATAATAAAAGCGCAACAATTTTTCTGATATCTCAAAAAACAACGTTTACAGCAATAAAAACTGTCCTAATGTGCCCAAAATAGCTTAACAATATTGTACCATTTAGATAGATATGTTCAATATCAATGTATATCAAATTTAGCAGTTATAACAACTTTTTTTATCGATTCAGGCCCCTGCACCTCGCCACAGCTCTACTGCGGCGCCTACCTGCCCCCGGAACACACTGAATCTGTTTGAGTAGCTCTAAAAATTCTTCGAGTGCCAAAACAACTTAGGCCCCACCGGAGCCCAGGACCTTGCTGTCTATCTGATCCAGATGAATACTGCGCGGCTGAGCGTGCAAAATTAGGCCCCGCCCACCGTGGGCGTAACTCTAGCCTTACTGAGACCCGCATGGGTAGTAAAAAACAAACATGTCTGTTCCCAAATAAAGTATGAAAAGCCATGTGCCCCTCTTACATACACCTCAATTACAAAGCGTAGCTCAGGCCAGTTATAATGATATGACAAGACAGCCCTTAGCCAGCAAACCGCAACTCCCAGAGTCTAGCCCACACTGAATATACCTAAATTATATCCTTAGACATATTTAGCAATCAATATAAAGGGAATTCCAGGTACACCATTTCCATACATATAGTGCCTACTGATTACCCCTCCCCAGATAGGGAATAATGTCAGTCTGTTCTAATGCATCAAGTCTCCCCAGAAACAAAATGACCGCACATACCTCAATGCTGCTTGTAGCATGACACGGTTCTCCACACTGAAGATATTTCTTTTACACTACCTTCAACTGCTCTGTGGAAACCAGCAGGATCTTAGATAATGTTTGCTAAGATCATCAACATCAGGGCAGAAAAATAAGATGTCTCCACTCCTCTTGGGAAGTTATTGACTGACGATTTCTCCCTGAGAAAAATAGTACTCACTGGCACCATTTTAAAATAAAAAAACTTCTTGATTGAAGAATCTAAACTAACACCTCACTTTACCTCTTCCTATCACTAACACAGGCAAAGAGAATGACTGGAGTGGGAGGGAAGGGAGGAGCTATATATACAGCTCTGCTGTGGTGCTCTTTGCCACTTCCTGCTGACCAGGAGGCGTGATCCCATAAGGATGAAATCCGTGGACTCGTCATATCTTGTAAAAGAAAGAGGGGGGAGAGAGAGAAAAAGAGGGGTGGAGAGAGAGCAAAAAAGAAAGGGGGAGAGAGAGCAAAAAAGAGGGGGGGAGAGAGAGCGCAAAAGAGAGGGGGAGACAGAGTGCAAAAGAGAGGGGGAGAGAGAGCGCAAAAGAGGGGGGTAGAGAGCGCATAAGAGGGGGGTAGAGAGCAAAAGAGAGGGAAGAGAGAGAGAGCAAAAGAGAGGGAAGAGAGCAAAAGAGGGGGGGGGAGCAAAAGAGAGGGAGGAGAGAGAGAGCGAGCAAAAGAGAGGGAGGAGAGAGAGAGCGAGCAAAAGAGAGGGAGGAGAGAGAGAGCAAAAGAGAGGGAGGAGAGAGAGAGCAAAAGAGAGGGAGGAGAGAGAGAGCAAAAGAGAGGGAGGAGAGAGAGCAAAAGAGAGGGAGGAGAGAGAGCAAAAGAGAGGGAGGAGAGAGAGCAAAAGAGAGGGAGGAGAGAGAGAGAGCAAAAAAGGGGGGGAGAGAGCAAAAGAGGGGGGAGAGAGAGCAAAAGAGGGGGGAGAGAGAGCAAAAGAGGGGGGAGAGAGAGCAAAAGAGGGGGGAGAGAGAACAAAAGAGAGGGGAGAGAGAACAAAAGAGAGGGGAGAGAGAACAAAAGAGAGGGGAGAGAGAACAAAAGAGAGGGGAGAGAGAACAAAAGAGAGGGGAGAGAGAACAAAAGAGAGGGGGGAGAGAGAGAACAAAAGAGAGGGGGAGAGAGAGCAAAAGAGAGGGGGAGAGAGAGCAAAAGAGAGGGGGAGAGAGAGCAAAAGAGAGGGGGGAGAGAGAGAGCAAAAGAGAGGGGGGAGAGAGAGAGCAAAAGAGAGGGGGGAGAGAGAGAGCAAAAGAGAGGGGGGAGAGAGAGAGCAAAAGAGAGGGGGGAGAGAGAGCAAAAGAGAGGGGGGAGAGAGAGCAATAGAGAGGGGGGAGAGAGAGCAATAGAGAGGGGGGAGAGAGAGCAATAGAGAGGGGGGAGAGAGAGCAATAGAGAGGGGGGAGAGAGAGCAATAGAGAGGGGGGAGAGAGAGCAAAAGAGAGGGGGGAGAGAGAGCAAAAGAGAGGGGGGAGAGAGAGCAAAAGAAAGGGGGGAGAGAGAGCAAAAGAGAGGGGGGGAGAGAGAGCAAAAGAGAGGGGGGAGAGAGAGCAAAAGAGAGGGGGAGAGAGAGCAAAAGAGAGGGGGAGAGAGAGCAAAAGAGAGGGGGAAGAGAGAGAGAGCAAGGGGTGGGACCACTGTACTGCAAAAAATGGCTTTAGGACTAGTTAGTTATAATCTAACAACATAACATTTGCACTGAAACACTGGAATTGTCTTGGAAATAATCATGATATATCAATCGTGTTTTCACACAATGGAGAAAAACAATCATAGCAGAGAGGTTAAATGCTTCTTTGTAAACTTAAAGGGACAGTCTACACCAGAATTTTTTATATTTTAAAAGATAGATAACCAACATTGTTATATTAATATACTTTTACCTGTTATTACCTTGTATCTAAGCCTCTACAAACTGCCCCCTTATTTCAGTTCTTTTGACAGACTTGCATTTTAGCCAATCAGTGCTGAATCCTCGGTAACTCCATGTTTGTGAGCACAGTGTTATCTATATGACGCACATGAACTAACACCCTCAAGTGGTGAAAAACTGTCAAAATGCATTCAGATAAGAGGCCATCTTCTTTCATCTAAGAAATTAGCATATGAACCTCCTAGGTTGAGGTTTCAAATAAGAATACCAAGAAAACAAAGCAAAATTGGTGATGAAAGTAAATTGGAAAGTTGTTTAAAATTACCTGCTCTATCTGAATCACGAAAGTTTATTTTTGACTAGACTGTCCCCTTATAAGTATTTATCATTATTACTAAACATTTAAACTTCTTAAGTATTACAGCTCTCTCTGGCTATATAATTTTACATTATGTATTAGCAATACTGTAGTAGTTAAAGGGACATGTAACTCAAAATGTTACTTTCATAACAGATGAATTAAATCTTTAAGTCTATTATCAATTTGTCTTTTTTCTCTTGGCATCCTTTGTTGAAAAGGCAGGGAGGTAAGTTCAGGAACATGCATGTGTCCAGCACTATACAGCAATAGTTTTGCAAGACTGTTATACATTTCCAAGAGCACTAGATGGCAGCACTTTTTCCTGCCATGTAGTGCTCCAAACACCTAGCTAGGTGTCTCTTCAACAAAGAATACAAACAAAGCAAATTTGACAGAAGTAAATTGGAAACATTTTAAAACCTGTATGCTCCACCAACATGACACAGGTAACTAAGCATAAAAATGTAAATTTCATATAATCATCAACAATGTTGGTTTTTTCTTCTTCCAGAAGTCAAACATAATTTATGCTTACCTGATAAATTAATGTTTCATCCATTATTCCTGGGAATTACTCTTTCCTACCACTACGAGGAAGCAAAGATTCAAAACCTCCAAGAGCTCTATATAACCCACCTCACAGATACCACAGTCAAACGTATAGCCAAGCAAAATGAGGTAGGAAAAAAGAAATAAGAGGAAAAATAAAAGAAGCAGGGGAAAAAGATGTGCAAAAGAAAGAAACCTACACCAGAAAAACACAGGCTGGTGTCTCATGGACTCTCGCCACCACTAATTTACCAGGTAAGCATAAATTATCTATTCTTGCATACAAGTGGTGAGAGTTCATAATCCATTACTCCTGGGACATAATACCAAGCTGTGGAGTCCACGACTAATGATACATAAAGGGTGAAATTAAAGAAACATATTTTTTCACTGAAAATAGACAACCCCAAAAGAACCCAAATAGGGAATAATGTTTTAAAAAAAATGTACTTAAAATTAATCAACAAGCAAAATAAATCAAGCTGAGAAAACTGTCTGAAGGAATTTTCTACCAAAGGCTGCCTCAGAAGAGCTAAAAACATCAAAATGGTAGAAAAGTAGACAAAGGTGCTGCCTTGCACATTTTGTCAACAGACGCCTCATTCTTGAAAGCCCAAGAAGTGGCAAATGATCTTGTGGAATGTGCAGTAATCCCTTTAGGTAGAGGCTGACTCGCCTCCAAGACAGAGTTACGAATCAAAAGTTTCAACCAAGAAGCGAAAGAAACAGCAGAAAGTTTCTGACCTTTTCTAGCACCAGAAATTCGAAGTTTGTTGGAAATCCTTAGTAGCATCAATATAATATTTCAGCGCCCTTACAGGATCCAAATTATACAAAGATCTGAAGCATTTTTAGGATTATGACACAAAGAAGGGACAACAATTTCCAACTGATATGGTCTGAAGACACAACTTTAGGCAAGAAATCAAATGTAGTCCTTAAAACTGCCTTATCCTGATCAAATATCAGATAAGGAGAATCACAAGAAATACAAAAAGGGTTCTTGCTCTAACAAAATACACCTAAAACAACTGATATCAAGCAGGTCCTGCAACAAATCTCTAATACATACTATTTAATTCTGAAAAGAATAACACAGCTGTGTTTCAAGCTCTGCAGCTAAATATGTGTAATATCCAACGGATTTAAGAATAACAATGTTTAAAGGTCAAAATTAAACTTTCATGATTCAGGATATGAGTTGTCACTACATCCATAAAAAAGATAATTATATACTGCTCAAACTTTATTTTATATACAAAAAAGTAAGTGCGGAGAGAGATAACTTAAAAGGAATAGTCTAGTCAAAATTAAACTTTCATGATTCCGATTTTAATGCAATTTTAAGCAACTTTCTAATTTACTCCTATTATCAATTTTTCTTTGTTCTCATGGTATCTTTATTTGAAAAACAGGAATGTAAGCTTACAAGCATACCCATCTTTGGTTCAGCACCCAGGGTAGTACTTGCTGAATGGTAGCTACATTTAGACATCAATCAGCAAGCGCTGACCAGGTGTTGAACCAAAAATGTGCCGGCTACTAAGCTTACATTTTTGCTTTTTCAAATAAAGATACCAAAGATACAATTTTTAGCAACTTTCTACCTGAATCATGAAAGCATAATTTTGACTAGACTTTCCCTTTAATTTATAAAACAAAAGACACATAAAATCCCCAAATCACGTATACAATCAAGTAAGATGGAACATCAAACTTAAAAGTCCATATAATGTGTCAGAATAGCAAGAAAAACAGGGATACTTTGTCACCAGCAATATATGTTGCCATTATGACCTCATAATAGCAAAGTCCTCTCATAAAAGACACCTCTCTCTGGTATTCTGTGTGTGTTTCCCATTGTAGAACTCCCCTGTAAGGAACAAACAGAAGGAGCAGTAACTCCCCTGTAAGGAACAAACAGAAGGAGCAGTAAAACCCAGAGAAGTAGCATTAGGTTGGTCAAAATATATTTACATTTTTAGACAAGTGTCCCATAAATAAACTGAAGGAGATACCACAGCTTTTTTTTACAATATACACTGGTAGGAAAGTGTTCAGAAGACCCAGCTTCTAAGGTAGATTTAGGAACAGAATCAGAATGCTCCGTTATAGCACTGAATTACAACAACATAAATAAATCCCCTTACAGTTAAAAAGTAGATTAGCATGCCAAAACCCGGCATGCGCACTAACCGAAAACACGCGGAAACAAAAACAAAAACGCCCCCAAGCGCGTGAAACTCTGAGGTGCGCAATCCTATGGGCTTAGGTGCGTAAACAGGACGCATGCAGACCCAAAGGCCGACAGACGGTAAAAAGATTAACTATGCACACAAAAAATCTAATGCGTACAAAATATTTAAAGGGGAAAGTGAATATAATAATTTGGTCCCAAGGCTATATATATTAAATTGTAGTTGCCCAAACTAGGCTACAGAGTGTCAAATAAATACAAAATAAGATACTTACCAATATGCTCATCTACTTGGTAAAGTAGATAGCCAAAC